>NC_079441.1:70053317-70138317 GCF_903798145.1 Danio aesculapii | reverse complement strand
TTCCTCTGACAGGTCATCCTGTTTTATATCTCCTCCTCGGCCGGAGAAATGACACATATTAATTTATAGATGATGTGAAGTACGGCCACTCCATTGTGACTGAACAAACACATATACATGTATATATATGCATTCTTGATCTGATATAGCAGCAATACAGCATGATAAGGTCCGGTATGGCAATTCAGCCCTGCTAAAAAAATTATTGGAAAGATAAGGTATATATAAGATAATCTATATCAAGGGTCTCAAACTCAAATTGGTGGGGGGCTATTGCATTGACTGACAATTCATATGAGGACCATTTTAATGTTCAAGCACAAGAAAAAAGTAGAACCTGATGTCACTGGTGCATCTTTGCACAACCGATATGATGTTTATTTTTCAAGCATTTCCTGTCATCAGTGATAATGCAAATCAGCATATTCAGTTGCATCACTCACTGGCCACTTTATTAGGTACACCTTACTGGTACCGGGTTGGACCCCCTCTTGCCTCCAGAACTGCTTTAATCATTTGTGGCATAGATTCAACAAGGTACTGGAAACTTAGGTACTGGAGATTTTGCTCCATATTGACATGATAGCATCACACAGTTGCTGCAGATTTGTCAGCTGCACATCTATGAAGCGAATCTCCCGTTCCACCACATCCCAAAGATGCTCTATTGGATTGAGTTCTGGTGACTGTGGAGGCCATTTGAGTACAGTGAACTCATTGTCATGTTCAAGAAACCAGGCTGAGATGATTTGTGCTTTATGACAGGGTGTGTTATTCTGCTGGAAGTGAACTTCAGACAATGGGTACACTGTGGTCATAAAGGGATGGGCATGGTCAGCAATAATTCTCAGGTAGGCTGTGGCGTTGACACAATGCTCAATTGGTACTAATGGGCCCAAAGTGTGCCAAGATAATATCCCCCACACTATTACACCACCACCAGCAGCCTGGACCGTTGATACACGGCAGCATGGATCCATGCTTTCATGCTGTTGATGCCAAATTCTGATCCTACCATCCAAATGTCGCAGTAGATATCGAGACCAGGCAACATTTTTCCAATCTTCTATTGTCCAATACCTGGTGACAATACCTGGAAGAACAGATGAATAATTAAATGAAAGAATGAATGAATGAATTAAATAAACAAATGACAAAAACACCTTATACATTTCTAAAACTTAAGAACTAAATAAACAAAAGTTTTAATGAAAAAAAGAAAAATTGAAAATGTTTGTTAAAAAAAATGCAACAAAAAATGACAGTTTATAGGTTTTAAGTATATTCAGCATCAACTATAATCATATAAAACAACGGAATTAATTATTAAGTTACATATAAACAATATTAGGCATCACGGTGGCGCAGTGAGTAGCACGATCACCTCACAGCAAGAAGGTTGCTGGTTCGAGCCCTAGCTGGGCCAGTTGGCATGTTCTCCCCGTGTTTGCGTGGGTTTCCTCCGGGTGCTCCGGTTTCCCCCACAGTCCGAACACATGCGCTATAGGGGAATTGAAAAAGCTAAATTGGCCGTAGTGTACGTGTGTTAAAGCAAGAGTGTTGGGTATTTCCCAGTGATGGGTTGCAGCTGGAAGGACATCCGCTGCATAAAACATATTCTGGATAAGTTGGCGGTTCATTCCGCTGTGGCGACCCCTGATTAATAAGCCGAAAAGAAAATGAATGAATGAATATAAACAGTTTTTGCACTTAATTCCAAATTAAGCTAATTGCATTTGAGTTAAATATATTTTAAGAGTTCACACTTAGCTGATGATTCATCAAAAGCTTGTTTGGCATGCTGTCCCGGGAGAGAGCCCCAAGCTCAAGGGATCCTCGAGCCCGGGGCTTCCTCCCGTTTGCAGAGCGAGAGGGGAGCCTGAGCTCGGTGGATCTCAGAACTCCCCGTCTGCAGTAGCTAAGGGAACACGGGAGGAAAAAAGGAGGCTAGACAAATGTTTCATTGTTATGCATGATGCATATATTTGGATGGTGGGAGGAAACCGGAGAACCCGGGGAAAACCCACGCGGACATGGGGAGATTATACAAACTTCTCACAGAAACACCTACCGACCTGGCAGGACCAGGGCTGGCAGTGTTCTTGCTGTGGGGCTAACAGTGCTAACCACTGGGCCTCCGTGCCGCCCGCTCTATAGTGAAGGAGGAGAATGGGGAGGAAGGGGGGTTTCTTCCAAACGAAGATAAAGTGGACTAAAAACTGTGGTTATTTATAGTAGCTTATGGTTCATTTGATTGATTAGCTTAATACGAGACCAGCTGTGATAAATCATAAGCACGTGATCCTCTCGAAATTAGTTTATTAATAAACTTCACGAAAAATAAAATATTTTCAATGAAGTGCAATTAACATAAATTAAACAACAACTATCCATCTGCAAACTTCATCTACACAAACTCATTTAAAATATAAAGTTCCTGTAATAAGTATATTTCATTTTAGCTATAACCACATAATGAAGCCTCCCGCAGATTCTTCCTTCATTTTGCAAACAAATGAGTAGAAAAAAGTTGTCCTGAAGTCTCTCGCGCTCTCATTCACACATATAGTCTGTCTCAAAAGAGTAATTTAAGTCGTCAGTCTTAAGTATCCACATCAAGCTCAATATTTGATTTGTGTCACGGTTGAATGTAAAGCCTCCCGTCGCTGCCTCAATCAAATCCTGAAGCTCCACCTGTTCAAAACCATCAGAACCACAGGAAAGAGCATACAGACTGTGTGTGAATGAATGGGTGTGTTGTTAGGTGTGTGTGGGTTCACTTAAAGGGATGTTTTGCACATCATGATTATCCCAGGTACAATGCGATCCTGGATTAATATCTATGTTGATCCTAGAACATCAGTTTTGTTGTATAATGTAATCCATACTTATTCCCTATCCCTAAACTCAACCATAACTGTGAATTATTCCCCAAATCAGAGGGGAATAATAGTCAAATATCACTCATGTAGACTGTAAGTGTAAGCTTAAACTTAACATAAACAGTAAACATACCCCTTAATTCTGATTGGCTGATTTAAATGTTGTTCCATAATCAACATAGATGTGAATCCAGGAACATGTCCTACTTGGTGAAATGAGGTTGGTGGTATAGTTCAGCAACAATTTCAAAGTTCCTCCCCATTTACTCATACTTAAGTGGCAACTAAATGGCAACTCAAAACCCTTCTCTTCCACGATCACATGAATCCCTGTGAACAAAACCATGACCCCCACTTCTCTCCCCCAAAACACCACATGACAACCTCAAAACATTATGCAATTCTGAGTGCGCCTCACACGGGTGAGTGGGCCTGACAAACCACCTGTAGAAAACACACTCACTAAAATATAATATATAGCAGATTACAAATTCATTCATTCATTCATTTTCCTTCGGCTTAGTATTTCAGAGGTTGCCACAGCAGAATGAACCGCCGACAATTCTGGTATATTATTTTTGTGGCACGATAAACAGATCCCATCATATTAGTTTAAAGGTGAAGCGCGTAAACGCACTGGAGGGATGTTGTGTGTCTTTCTCTGCTCTATGGAAAGAGTGTCGTCATTCCTTTGGGAGAATCTGTCATGCCATGTTCCTCTTCAGTTGCATCACAGACTCTCGTGATCCCTTCAACTTTGGCAGCCGGACCGTACAACTGACAAATGGCCAAAGTTTTCCCTTTTTACTCACTGTCTGTGAATCATTTGAGACTACAGTGTCTGAAAGACGTCTTACATGGTCAACAAATACCATTCATTCATTTATTTTTCTTTGGCTTAGTCTCTTATTTATCAGGGGTCGCCACAGCGGAATGAACCAACAACTATTCATGCATATGTTTTATGCAGCGGATGCCCTTCCAGCTGCAACCCAGTACAGGGAACACCCATACACTCTCACATTCACACACACACTCAAACACTAAGGTCAGAACATACTAGGGGAGACATGCAGACTCCACACAGAAATGCTAACTGACCCAGCCAGAACTCAAACCAGCGACCTTCTTGCTGTGAGGTGATAGTGCTAACCACTGCGCCACCGTGCTGCCCTCTATAAAAATGTTGGTTTGTATTAATGCAATAAATGATCAAATATGAACAAACCCAATGTTGATATTTTTACAAAACTTTTTTATAAATGTTTAATTAACCCAACTGTTGGGTTCGTCCAGATTTGACGTAGCATTGGGTTAAATCAATCCAGCATTTAAGTTTATAAATGAAAACAAATTCAAATTAATTTTGCTTGCTTTTATTCAGTTTATTTTAATGTAGTGAAATGACCTGGACGGTGTAATGAATGAATGAATGAATGAATGAATGAATGAAATAAACAAACGACAAAACACATCAAAAATTTCTAAAATGGTCAATTAAAAATACTAAAATTTAAATGAAAATAAAACTAATTAACATTTTTTTGGCCTTAATTGCTAATTAAGCTATTTTACATACTTTTTCTATTCCAAACATCACATAAAACCTTTATTTTTTAAAATTTTACAAGTTAATCAAGGAGGCGACGCAGTGGTGCAGTAGTGCTGTCGCCTCACAGCAAGAAGGTCGCTGGTTCGAGCCTCGGCTGGGTCAGTTAGTGTTTCTGTGTGGAGTTTGCATGTTCTCCCTGCGTGGGTTTCCTCCGGGTGCTCCGGTTTCCCCCACAGTCCAAAGACATGCGGTACAGGTGAATTGGGTAAGCTGAGTGAGTGTGTATGAATGTTTCCCAGAGATGGGTTGAAGCTGAAAGGGCATCCGCTGCGTAAAACATGTGCTGGATAAGTTGGCGGTTTATTCTGCTGTGGCGACCATGGATTAATAAAGGGACTAAGCTGAAAAGAAATTAATAAAGTTAATCAAGGGTGACATGGCGGCTCAGTGTAGTTAGCAAGAAGGTCACTAGTTCAAGTATGTACGAGACCACAGGCTGAGTGCATTCAAACGGGGCTTCAAAGTCAATGCTTGACCTAGGGCATGTCTGAAGTTGGGGCTGATGCGGTCTTCATAGCAGCGTCAGCCAATGAAATTAGTCCACAATCGGCTACTGTCTGAGCTTGGCTATTTGCATGAAGCCATCTGATTGGCCGTTGGCACTTGAAAAGTTGAGAATTTCCCAACTTCTGTAGCGAGCAACGCCACCGAAGCAGCGCCAATGGATCTACAATGCATTTGGCAATGCCTGATGTCACCAATTCAAAGTGAATGGGAAGCATTGACGCTGACACCCCGTGCGAATGGGGCATTAGTGTCCCACCAGTGCTGATGTACAACCATATCGCACTGCTATAAGTGTGATATTGCTTTTATACAACAGTTTGACGGCAAAATCGTGTGTATAAAAAAGAAAATAAAACACAGAAAGGTTTAAAAAACTTTTTTGTAAGAGAAACTACTTTCTTCTGCCATTTATTCACATCTGCAGCTGACGTCAGATCAACAGAAGCTGTAACTAATTCACCAACGTCAGTTAGAACTAATACATTGACTTTCTGTGTGGAGTTAGCATGTTCTCCCCATGTTGGTGTGGGTTTCCTCTGAGTGCAAACACAAGCTCTATATAGTGTGTGAATTGAATAAACTAAATTGTCCATAGTGTATGTGTGTGAATGAATGTGTATGGATGTTTCCCAGTACTGGGTTGCAGCGGGAAGGGCATCCACTGTGCAAAACATATGCTGGATAAGTTGCTGATTCATTCCGCTGTGGTGACCCCAGAGGAATAAAGGGGCTAAGCTAAAAGAAAATGAATGAATGAGTTAATTTAATCAATCGGTTCCTTTTTTAAGTCAGAAATTAAATAGCAAAGTAATACAAACCAAGATTAAACTTGTTTTATGAAGTCAGAAAGAGACATTTAGCAGGTTACACCAGCGTTAGACACAACACACCACCTAATAAGTATCTGCATCATAAAAAACTAAAGTTTGCACCTTCAAGGCAACAAACAACATCTGTTAGTTCTCTTTTAATTGCCAGACAGAGATAGTTCTTACGGCGAGCCTCCATACCGATGTTCCAGTACACACTATTTGCTGTCAACAACCTTTTCGACAGAACAGGTGCCTCCTTCTGCACTTCTGTTTGCTTCATTATCTACTAAATGTAGAATTTCAGTATTTTCACTCCTCATTTCTGCACACGAGACATTTCCCGCGAAAAGCCTGACATTTGTTTCCATTAGGCAAAAGCTAAACGGTTCATTAAGAAGGAGCGCAAAGCAGAATATTTTCCGTTCTTTCCGTCTCTCATCCTGGCATCGAAGAAAAAAAAAATAGAGTAGCTAGCGATGTGTTTGGGGTAATGGTAATTGTCACAGTGTCAGCCGAGGCTTTTGTGTTAACAGGGCGTGTTGGCAGGGCCCATCAGTGGAAAATTGCACAGCAAAGAGAACACAATCAGCCTCTCCGCTTCTTAAAAACAGCTCACCCCAAACGAGCTTCTCGAAAAAACCCCAGTGATGCTCATTCCTCAAAAGACGTGACAACAAATCATTATGGCGCGGCTATCATTGATCAGCAGTCACCTGGTAATTGATATCAACAAAGTCATTTTTTCTTTATTTCTTACTTTACGCCCTCCCCCTTTTCACACCCGAGCCGCCACACATCAGAAACGCTCTCTCACAGCACATAAAGTGCTCAACGAGGTGAACGCTTCAATCTATCAAAGCGAAATTTAATTATAGCGATGAATACAGCAACAAGATCTTATTTTATGTGTTGGAATTGTTCCCTTTTCCTGCTTCGCTTTTCACGACGATGTCCCTCGGCACTGACGAGATGAAAGCGAGTGTATATTTCAAAGATATTAGGATCAATCGCATTTCCCACCGATGTCGAGAAAAAGAGAGAGAGAGAGCTTCTGTTTACAGCACGGAGGAGTCTCTGCCGCATCACTGACTTTAATTAGTAATATCACAAGCCGTTTTCTGCGCCAGCTAAGACTCTGATACGACTTCAGTAGCTGTTAATGACCTTCATTTGTGTGGCTTCCGAACACACACACACACACACACACTTAGAACTTCCCTCTACAGTATCCAGATCAACCTTGCATTAAATTGTACAACAGTAGATGCTAAACTGTGTGCATTTAAAAGAACACGTTGGGAAGTTTTGATGCAGCAACAGAGAGCTGCTGTACTTAATGTTCAGGAAGGTAAAGAATAAATGAACAAACTCAATTACCAAAGTTTACTTTGATGCTCTGTTCATATATAAAAATGAGAATACACTGCAACAAGTGAGTTTTTGTCTTGCCATGTGTCAGCATAGTGGCAAATTCAAAAACAAGACTATATGTCCTATGCTAATGAGGGAGAGATGGTCTAGTGAGCAGGGCTTTCACCCCTCTGATGACAAGTACAAAGGGAGAATGTCAATCAAAGTGTTTCTGCAGACTGTTTTATCAAGTGTGATTATAAAAATTCAATTAAAACATTTTTACCATTAGAAGCTGGTTATATTCATAGATTGTTGGTGCACAAATGTGTTTAAACACCTTTAAGGTGTTGTGAATAAGTTGGACAGTATATAAACATATGCCTCGTTTCCATTGAGTGGTACAGTATGGTACGTTATGATTCGGTACATGTCATTTTTATCAGACTTGTATCTCAACTGCCAAATGGTACCAATGGTACTCTTTTGGTGGCTATGATCTATGACAGAAAGTTACAGTTGACGTCATTCTCACTTCAAGTTCACATATCGAGAAGCACTTCTTACTAAACAAATGCTATATATAGCCTGCTGAAAGATTTTATCTGGTCAACCAGCCTGGTTTTAAGTTTTTTTGGCCATTCCAGACTGGTTTCCAGCCATTTCCAGCCTGGTCTTAGCTGGTCAGGCTAGGAGATGACCAGCTAAAACCAGCTTGACCAGCCTAGCCAAGCTAGGAGCCAGGACGGTTAAGCTGGTTTTAGCTGGTCATTTTCCAGCCTGACCAGCTAAGACCAGGCTGGAAATGACTGGAAACCAGCCTGGAAACTAGCCATCTTAGCTGCAGATCAATGATAATGTGAAATAGCCTACTAGTCTGCGATTATTCATTCATTCATTTTCTTTTCGGCTTAGTCCCTTTATTAATCTAGGGTCGCCACAGCGGAATGAGCCACCAACTTATCCAGCATTTGTTTTACCCAGCGGATGCCCTTCAAGCTGCAATCCATCTCTGGGAAACATCCATGCACATTCATTCACACACATACACTACCGACAATTTAGCCTACCCAATTCGCCTGTACCGCATGTCTTTGGACTGTGGGGGAAACCGGAGCACCCGGAGGAAACCCACACAAACGCAGGGAGAACATGCAAATTCCATACAGAAACGCCATCTGACCCAAGCTCAAACCAGCGACCTTCTTGCTGTGAGGCGACAGGACTACCTACTGCGCCACTGCATTGCCAGGTCTGCGATTTTATAAAATAAATAAATTAATAAAACATATATGAACACATACGGAGCCCTATGGTCTCTGAAATGTTACCAAAAATAACCCAAAACATATAGCCATTATTTGAGTCGATAATAATTAAACATGGCAGTTGTTAGGTTGCTGAAAGAATCATTTGCTCCTTTGCTTTTTTATTCAGGCTTCTCCTTTGTTTTTTCACGTTTTCCTCTCACGTTTGTCCATTTCTGAAAGGATGTCAGAAACTTTTTAATAATCCTGCGCACGTTATTATCATCAGCTCAAATAGTTTGTTATTTCAAATATAGACATGCTGCGAGCGCATACAAGCTCTCTGGAGAAAGTGAAACTGCTCGTGCTTTAGAAAGCCTCGTAAAGAACAACACGACAGATTCTGTTCTTGGTTTTGTGGCTGTTCATCAAGACGATGACAAGGTTTGTTTGAGCTCGGATCGACCATGTGAGTATATTATATGTATATGTTATTACAATGTAATGTCTCGGCTGTGTATTTAAAAAAGGTGCTTCCTGTGTTTTCATTCTCCTGGCTTGTGTACATGCTAGTTTCTCTGTAAACCATAGCATTCCGTCTGCTTTTTGGTACCCTTTTGTTGTGCTAGGTACCCTTTGAAAAGCGGTATGATATGCGTTTTGGTGCCGTTTGACAGTGAAAACAGCCAAAACAGCATACCATACCACACCGTACCACTAGCCAATAGTTAACTTGCAGTTGGACAGTATATACTGTCCTTCCAAAAAGATGTGTATAATACAAGTTCAGTGATGTGTATTTGTATATTAAGTGTTTGAGTTGTCCTTGTGAGGAGTCCTCACAGGGTTGGCATCATCGCTTCAATCCTTGCAGGGTTGGTTAATGTAGCAAAATCACCAAAATTGTCCTTGTTTTTACAAAAATTCAATGCAAAGCTTTTAGAGTTCACTGATTATTCACATATATGAACAGATCTAAACTTTTTTCATTCTTTTTTTTAGGATGATGTGGCAAAATCACCCCAAATTGTCCTTGTTTTCCCCTCTTCTTTGCCCTCCCACGACGAATGATGGCTCATACTAATTGAAGTTTTTTTCTTCCACCTCCCATCTTCTTTATCCTTTTAAATAGGGCCATCTTCCATGATTGACTCAATCCATTTCCTCATCTCTGTCTCTCTCTTTCAGCATGGTGTTTGTAATTAACACTCACAGCCTTTTCTCCTCCTTTTAGCCATTCTGTCAGCTTCACTTAGTTCGCTTGCTTTTCCTCCCACCCCTCCTTTTGCTCGGTCTCCCTTTCAGACCGAAGAGACTTCTTGATCTGCCTTTGAGGTTCAGGCCCTCTGGTTCTTCTCAAGTCCATTGACAGATCACAGTGACAATAACTTCTCTACTGTAAGTCAAAGTTCTCTCAAGGGAGGTCTGTTTGCCCTGCATCTGTTTGTGTCATCACGGTCTGTCTTATTTGATACAAAATAGAACTGGTAATTGGGCCACAAGCAGATAAAAAATGTCAAAAGAAGTCATCACTATGCCACTTGTAAGCCTTAAAGTTAGAATGGTAGTCAAGTTTGTATATTTTTCCTCTATTGTGATGTACAGTTGAAGTCAGAATTTTCAGCCCTCCTGAATTATTAGCCCCACTGTATATTTTTCCCCCAATTTCTAGAAACATATTTCCAAACATAATATTTTAATACCTCATTTTTTTACCTCACGTTTTACTATGTTTTTTGTTGTAAATCTTAATAACCACAAAATGAAATATGTATTACTATGGTTTTGTAGAAATAATGGTTCAGGCTGCTGGTAGTGGTGTAATGGTGTGGGGGATTTTTTTTGGCACACTTTGGGCCAATTAATTAGTACCAATTTAGCATTGTGTCAATGAGTGTCCTACCTGAGTATTGTAACATGTCCGTGCCTTTATGACCACAGTGTCTCCATCTTCTGATGGCTACTTCCAGCAGGATAACGCACCATGCCATAAAGCATGAATCATCTCAGACTGGTTTCTTGAGCATGACAATGAGTTCACTGTACTCAAATGGCCTCCACAGTCACCAGAGCTCAATCCAATAGAGCACCTTTGGGATGTGGTGGAATGGGAGATTGGTATCATGGATGTGCAGCTGACAAATCTGCGGCAACTGCGTGATGCAATCATGTCAATATGGAGCAAAATCCCTGAGTATTTCTTGTACCTTGTTAAATCTATGCCACAAAGGATTAAGGCAGTTCTGAAGGCAAAAGGGGGTCCAACCCGGTACTAGTAAGATGTACCTAATAAAGTGGCCGGAGAGTGTACATAAACACTTTTTAATCTGAGGATGATTTTTTTTTAAATCTATGATAGTGAGACAAAAGTCAATAATATGAGAACTGAAATTACGAGAATAGAGATGAAGCAGTACAACAGCTAATTAATTTCAGTCATCTATTTATTTAAATAGTAGCACGATCGCCTCACAGCGAGAAGGTAGCTGGTTCTAGCCCATGTTGGCATGGGTTTCCTTCGGGTGCTCCGGTTTCTCCCACAGTCCAAAGACATGCGGTACAGATGAACTGATTAAGCTAAATATGTAGTGCATGTGTGTGAATGCAAGAGTGTATGGGTGTTTCCCAGTGTTGGACTGTGGCTGGAAGGACATCTGCTGCGTAAAACATGTGCTGGATAAGTTGCCGATTCCATGCACTGTGGCGACCCCTGATGAACGGACTAAGCCGAAAAAAAAAAAAAAATGAATGAATTTCTAATGTCTATACATTAATATGTATATTTATACAGTACATATACAGTCTGTACATTTATGCCTAACATTGGATTGTGGCGGAGTGTAATGTGTGCTACAATATTTACATTTATCAAGGCATTGTTAGCCATACTGTAAAAATAGTGATAAAGACGTGGGGTATTTTTATTTATTTATTTATTTTTAAAATGCTTTTGTTATTGGGATTTACAAAGCATAAATAGTCCTCATTTTAGATAAGGGGGTGTCCAAACTCAGCCCGGTGTCCTGGAGAGTTTAGCTCCAATAATCAAACACACCTGAACGAGCTAATCAAGCTCATATACTAGAAACTTTCTGGCAAGTGTGTTGAAGGAAGTTGGAGCTAATCTCAGCAAGACACTCGTCCTCCAGGACCGAGTTTGGACACCCCTGGACTAAGCAAAATTATACGTTTTTCACAGAACTCGGAAGCCTGCATGTCATCTGAAGAGCGAACATTTTCGCGTCAGCGGGGCACGGTGGCCACGGCAGTCATAGAGTATTACCTTTGTGAGTAGTGAGTGACCGTGCCAAATCTAAGCTGTTTTATTTGCGTTTTTTGAGGAGACCTCATTTGCTGTTGAGGGCGTCAAATGTGTTAACTTGAGTGACTGTGTGTCTGCGGATAAATTAAACCCAGAAGACTGGAATAAAGAAACTGTGGTAATGGTCAGATGACCAGACAAGAAGGGCCAGTTTTACCTCGCCAGAATTCTAAAAATATCAGGTAAGTTAATAATTTACCCAAATACATTAATGGTAGTAATGAAGTTCTTTACTTTTTCTGCTTTATGGAGATATGGGCCGTTTGTCCCGTCTAAAAGTGAGTGTAAAGTGCGAGGCTCGTTTGCTTCCTTCGCCATTTTCAACGCGCTTTTGCGCTTGCCCTTGTTTGTCGTTGCTAGGCGACCATCAACCATTTTCACTTTACAACACCGCAGCGCTGATACACGTTTTTATTTATGGAGAAAATTAATTAGCACTGCAGTGTTTGGGTGTTCTGTGTTTGTCTGAGGAAGCTGATCGGTCGGCTCTTGTTACATGACTCACTTGGAAAACCCCTATCATGGAATTGAACTCTGTTTTGTTGTTGTTGTAGACGTAATTACATAACTTTTGTTAAAATGCAATACAACCTGCTTTGGTTCTGTGGTAGAGCTATGATTACTATAGCTTAACTGCAGTAATAATTCTGTACTGTAAAATAATCATTGTTCCCATGGTGTTATCAGTGTATTGATTGTAAAACAATGGTTTCTAACCATGGTTTTACTACAGTAATACTGTAGTAGTACTATAGTAAAACTGTAGGAACTATGACTCTAGTAAGCATGTTTTTAGGTGCGTATTGTGGTTTTTAAAAACCTTGGTTCCTACAGTCATGGTTTGTAGTTTTACTATAGCTATAGACTACTACAATTTTAATATAGTAAAACCATGGTTAATTTTCGTAAGTGGTCATGTCATGTGCAAAGCTACAAAACATGCCAGCTGAAATGATGTTACACCCAAACAAAGTAAACAACACTACAATAATGTCATGTGCCTCTAAGTATCCAGCATAGTGAATCATCCTTAATCCTGCTTGAAAACAACACTTTAGAGAACCGTTTGGACCAATCTAAGTTCCAAGGTTATCTGGTTTAAGCAGTGTTGCTTAGTGTTCTTGGCACAAGCTTGAACTGCCTTTTTTGGTGGACATTTTAAACCAGAACTGACCGACCAAAACACTCATTATACCAGTGCTTCCTAACCCTGTTCCTGGAGGTACACCAACAGCACCCACATTGCACGTCACCCATATCTGGCCGATTCATTTCACACCGTGAAGTCTCTTCTAGCAAGCTTATAAGCTGAATCAGGTGTGTTTGATTAGGAAGAGTCTAAAAAATGTGTAGCGGTGTTGATCATTTTCCAGGAACAGGATTGAGAAGCAATTCATTTTACTAGCAACTGGCAGTTTCGACTAGTGCAGTGGCTCTCAATTACATTCCTGGAGCACCTCCAACACTGCATATTTTGCATGTGGCCCGCCTGTTTTACACTTCACCTCATATCAGATGTCTGTGTTTACTCTAATCTGCCGCCCAAAAGATTCCAGTCAGAGCACAACGATTGATGCTTGAATTGATGATGTTTAACGCAGTTGTCACAGCCAAAGTGAATCGCATGTGTGTTTAGCTGCTATTACTGCATTACTGCCCCCCCCCCCCACTACAATATGTAAAATAAGTCACTGTGTGATTTTGAAATTTCAACTCAAAATACCACACTTGTTTTATAACTCTTTTTAGGCTGTAATCCAAATTGGGGAGTTTTAGGGACTGTCGCTTTAAATTCAAATGAGATTGTGCTCTTTCCAAAAGTGGGCGGAGCTACAAACACCAATACTCAGGTCTAACATCTCTGTGAAAAACTGAAAATGTCTATAGAAGTTGCTCAGAAGGCATTAGTTTATGGGCTTTTTTAACGATCTAGTGCGTGTCTGAATCCACTTTTGCTATTTTAAGGATGGAACAATACACTCTGCTCCCGGCGCATGGTCAAATAGGGTTGTGCTTTATGCTCTTAATAGTTTAGAGAATAACGTGCATTAAACCAATCAGAGTCTCCTCTCCCATTCCCTTTAAGAGTCAGTTGCGTTGTGCCACAGCGTGAGGAGAAAGAACGAGCCTCCTCCATTCAGCCTCTTTACTTTTACTCTTTACTTTACTCCTTTACTTTCGTGGATGAGGAAACTCCACTGAAGACATCCATTAGCCCACATATTTAATTTTTAAAAAATTCTGTTCTAATTTCCAGCAAGCGAATACATAAACAATAATAAGGAAGTGTGGTTGTAGTTATATCCAATCACACGTCCTGTTCTTATGCCCCATATGATGTTGCAGTCATCTCCGAAATCAACAGGTGGACAAATCTAAACTCATTTTTATTAAAACAAATATAAATACAAATATAAATATGAACATTATGCCATCATGTCATGAATAGACTGAAAAAAGCCCCCCGAGGTAAAGAAAGCATGAAGGTAGTGGTTTTTATATTTATGTTGAAAATTTTTGTAACATTTTAATGCTTTAATTTCTTTATTATGTAAAGATATTTGAGGATCGCTGTACATCCTAGGTGCATAACTAACACGCTGGACCAACAATGCGCCTTAATACAGGACTATTTTAGACTGGAGCACCCATGAATCCACAAAGTGGTGCAAAGGGATTTGCTAGTTAAACAACGTGGCTCAAAATGTGAAAATTGGAGTTGCGCTGGTCTGAAAATAGCAAGAAGTTGTGCCAAACACGTCTTGCGCCGTATTGCTCAATTGTGCATCCTAAAATTCCACATTTATAATGCCACTCAGACTATTATCTTCAGCAGATACAGTCTAAAAGTGGACGGCTGCTTCTCACTCAGTGCTGTTTAAGCTAATGAGGGAGAGATTGCCTCTAATGGGCAGGGCTTACTTCATGTCCATCAAAGTGATTCTTCAGACTGTTTTTATCAACCCAGGCTCATTGCGTATACATTACCAGCTCTACATTTATGGAGACAGCGAAATACGTGACGGAGGTCTTGCAGTTTTTGTTTAGCAAATCCAAGTCAGTCCAAATTTCGAATAAAAATGTCTTAATTTGCTAACATTTGTTAGGTTAATGCGATTGTGGATGTAAAGTGAAGAATGGGAGAGGGAAACATTACATTTGCTGAATAAACTCTGATCTATAATAGCGAACATTACAACCCAGGCTCATTATGGGTGCGTACCCAGATCTACGTTTCTGGGGACATCGAAATACGTAACCGGAGGTACATCAGCTAGCAATTTTTACCAGTCCACCACAGGCCCCTGTGATGATCTCAAATTTTTCTTGTGGATCCTCTTTTCGCGTAAAGTTACCGTGACTGACATCCACCGCACAATTTCAGTTTTCCCGGAACATGACGTCATTATCACAAAAAAAGAGCATCACCTTTTAAGTGGTCTTTAATTATTTTATGCCATATAACGATCACTTCACTATTATGTGCCAAGTGAAAAATCATAATTAAATGACTTTCTCAGTCTAACCTTCAAGAGAAGCCCACAGTTCTGTTATGTTTTCTGGCTGACTTGAGATCGCTTTGCTTCTTTCTCTCGCCATCCTGATCCATTCGTGTAGTTTCATCTTCTCGGGATCTCGTTTGATCAGGCTCATTATCAGATTTACTGGTGGGTTTAAAAAATGAAAAAATGCTTGACTGCCTCTTTGTAATTTTGAAAATACAGATATTATCAAGGTTGGCCACTAAGCTATTATTTATTTTCGATGCTCACTGCACGCGAAACAATCACCAACCAATAAGAGTGATTGTAAACATAAGAAAGCTGATTGGCTGAAAATATTGTTGAGGGCCTCTTCTTGCGAAAAGGACCAGAAGCCATTGGTGGCTTCATACCACCTTGTAGCGATTTGTTTTAAAGATGAAATGCAGCCATATGGACCTCTGGCTACATAATTCATGCTCTCCAGAAATCTAGACAGGGGTACTTGTCCACAATGAGCTTTTGTCAGTTTTTTTAAGTGTGATTTATAAAAAGCTGAATTAATTAATTTTTACTATTAGAGCCTAGCTATATCCACACACTATTGCCACATAACTGTGTTTAAACCCCTTATTAATGTCATTGTTGCATAATAGGTCCCCTTTATAGGCACAACAAATAATAAACTGAACTGGATTAAAAGAACGCAAGATTTTTTTTTTTAGACCAAAAAACCTCAAGTCAATGGTTACCTTGACTGTTTTTCCATATTCTCCAACATGGTGTCAGGTGTGTGTGTGGTAACCCACATACCCGCATGTATGTTTCTGGTGATGTGTTGAGGCTAGATCGCTGACTATGAAGGATCTTGAATCAGTAGAGTGTGAAATGATAGGAAAGAAAGGCCTCCCTTCCCCCTTATTCCTGCCTAAAACGTCTGGGAATAATGACCTCAAACTTGCCCCAGGGGCGCGAGATGATGATGTCACCACGAGGACAGAATTAGAAATAGGTTAACGGCAAGTGGTTAACCCTCATTGTTCCAGCAGGAAAGGCACTGTGCCTCTGGTAATCTGCCGAACGAGGCGCGCAAGTCCCAAACTGCATCCTTAACATCTGTTAGACCTCTTTAGATTAAAGCACCTGTTAAAAAATTGTTATTCCAATATATTGTGCAGAGACATCAGTAAGTGTGCCATTTGTAGCTTGATTTCATCGAAGTGTAAAAACTGTGCTTTGGATTAATGCGATGGATGGGAAATGAAAACATTGCATTTGCTGAATAAACTCTGACCTGTAACAGCAAACATTGTGTCCAATCAGTGGTCTACATTATGCTTAACTTGTTTACTGTCAAGGGATGGCATGGTGGCTCAGTGGTTAGCACTGTTGCTTCACAGCAAGATGGTCGCTGGTTCGAGTCCTGGCTGGGCCAGTTGGCATTTCTATGTGGAGTTTGCATGTTCTCCTCGTGTTGGCGTGGGTTTCCTCCGATACTCCGGTTTCCTTCACAGTCCAAACACATGCGCCATAGGTGAATTGGATGAAGTAAATTGGCCATAGGGTATGAGTGTGTGTGTGAATGTGATAGCGTATACGTGTTTCCCAATACTGGGTTGCGCCTGTAAGGGTAAAACATATGCTGGATAAGTTGGCAGTTCATTCCGCTGTGGCGACTCCTGATAACTATGGGACTGAGCCGAAGGAAAATGAATGAATGGTTACTGTTGGTTGCTAGGTTACCAATACTACAATGAGCCATTCTAAAAACTCAACGGAAATGCACCTATTTTGCATGTTCTTTTCGAACTTTGAAAAGACTCATATTAAGATGGTTTTGTAATAATTTAAACTGAAACTTTAATTTGTTGTTATTAATACTATGAACTACATTACAAAAAGTAGAACAATAGCAATATAGTTGGACAAATTCTTCGTTTTTCAGGCATGTAATACATGCAGACATTATATGTAGTATTTTGCAGTTTAATATTCACAGACACTGGTCTGCATCACATTCTAAATAAGTGTTCAGCAATATTGATTTAATTGTCCCACATTTGCTCAACTCTTATGAAATTATGTTATATAGCATACATTTTAACCATAGAGTCATACATTCAGTTTGCATTTAAATGCATTCAGTTGAACTATGGTAATTTTATGGTCAATTGGAACCACACTACACTCAAAAAATATTTTCTGTTCATTCAAAGTACTTATTTAAAATGAGCTGAACCAACACAATTCTTGAGTTTTTTGGGGGGGGGCACAACTTAATTGTTTTATGCTCAATTCACCTAAATTTGCAAAAAAGTTAACTTAAGTCCTTTATGTGTCCCAACACAAATTGATTCTGTGGAACCCAGCATTTTCATATTGTAATTGTATAATACTGCATATAATGGTAACACTTTATTTCCATTTGAGTATTATTAGACTGTCTGCTTAATATCTGCTGATACAGCTCTTTCAACAGACGTTTAACTGACTTCAAGAAACTTTGCAAGTACATGTCAACTTACACCAACCCTAACCCCAACTCTCACCCCAACCTAACAGTTTACTTATAATCTAATGAGAATTAGTTGGCATGTAGATGCAATGTAAGTTAAATTCAAAAAACAGACCATCAAAATAAAGTGTGACCCATATAATAATTAAAACATTACAGTATTACTGTATTGCAACAGTTGAGAACTGATAAACCAATGTAGTTTAAATTAGTTTTTACTACAGTAATCTGGTGGATCGTGTTATACCCTTTAGTAAAAAGTTGTTTACATTATTACAGATGTTGTATCACCATAGCAACTGTAGAATTACAGCATCAGATTAAAGTACTTTATAGACCATTTTGAGAGATGTAAACAATAACAATGGCCCTAATGCATTTCCTGTTTTATATTTTCAATTCCCATAGCTTCTGAAACTCCAAAAGGCTCCACATATATATATTTTTTTTAATGACAGCTGTGTTAACATTTGGTATGACTGAATCGCCAATTGTTACAGCTCTGAAATAGTTTGACAACAAGCAGGAACCATTCATGGACCAATGATATTGCCATACTGAAATGGTCTATAGCAAGGATCGAGCTACTTCTTGGGTACCGATTAATGTGGAGGGCTACCAGTTTGATACACACTTCTCAAATAACAAATTCGCTCAAATTTACTTTCAATTGAAGATTATTCTTAATAATTAATGATATTCATCTATGTGAAGACACTGATCATTCAGTTCACCTTTATTTGTATAGCGCTTTTACAACGTAGACTGTGTCAATGCACAATGTTAATCATGTTAATGAATTCTCACAATAGTTGCCAACAATGATTTAACAAGGTAGGAAGAAAGCAGAGAAGCCAGAGAAATATCAATATGCAACACTATTTCTATAAATCTCTGCAAGTATTTACATTTTCAAATGATCACTTCTATAATATTTTCACTAGCCACTAACAATTTTTAACAACCCATGCGCTACGTTGTACTATGTTTAATTCTCAATTGTGTAACATAAATCAACTGTCAGATTTTACTGAAATTATCAGCATTTTTAACATGGCCGACGTGCTTCTAACCATTGTCGTTGCACCAAGTTGGACATCAGAAAGAGAGAGGAGATTACATCCATTTCTATCTTTAAGAACTGTTTTGCCTTCCCATTTACACCAATGCAAGTGTGATTTTAAAAATAATAGCTACTGGTAAGTGGCTATGGTAAGCTACTTTAGAACAGGCCTGTGGGCAATTCATGTGTTCCATGTGACCATGTTGGTGAGCCCTGGTCTATAGAATGGTTCAATACACGGCAACACTTTATTTTGATGGTCCATTTGAGTATTAGTAGACTATCTGTTGATATAGCACCTTCAACAGACATTTAACTGACTATAAGAAATCCTAACCCCAACCTAACAGTCTGCTAGTAATCTAATGAGAATTAGTTTCAATGTAGATGCAATGTAACTTAAAGTCAACAAATGGGCCATCAAAATGAAGTGTGACCCAAAACACTAGTATTTATTTACTTCCTACTGTTATACATTTAGCATAATAAACAATCTTTTCATGTGGGTAAGCTGCAAATGAGGTATTCTTTTTGAAGGTACACTAAAGTCAACATTATTATTGTTGTAGCAAAGGTTTATTTCTGCTATCATACAGTAGTCATCAGACATGCAATGCAACAAGCAATTCATTAGCTGTAATTACTGCAGTTTCATCTCTGATTGTTCTAGTTAGCATACAAACTCCAGAATCACAAAAAACCCCACTGCTTAGGAGAAAAGCTCCACTAATCGTCTTCATGGTTTCTCACTCATTGTTCCTCTGCTTATACTGGATCCCATTCAAGCAACTCTCATTCAGTTCCAGAAAAGAGAGAATGGGGAAAGAAGTGGATATAACAGCGCATTTGGCAACTGTTTTTTTTTTTTTCTTCGCTCAAGTCCACAGATGCGGGTACAGGCCGGCTATTGCTGAGATGTGAGAAGGATCGGACGGGGAAAAAAAGCAGAGAGCTGGGCAGAAAGAGGAAGGTTTGTGTTTATCAGAGAAGCGGCAGGCCTGGCGTCGGGCCGTTGTCCATGGCTTAAAGGATGTAAATGATGGGGGCATGGTGGGCGCCTGGTCCAGTGCGGCTGGCGGACGACCAGCAGAGGTAGTGCTGAAGACACTGGGATCAGGCAGCACCAGTGTGTGTGTGTGTGTGCTTGGAGAAAGTGCTTTGTAGTGAGGCCAGGCATACTGTAGGGATAGAAGACAAACACACACCTGCTCAAGGACAATGTGAAATGTTGTACATCCCCAAAGAATTACATGCTGCTTGAACCCAAATGATTGGGAATATTACGCTGCGTTTACATCCGTGTGAAAAACAAGAGTGGTTTAAGTGTATTCAATGTGCACTTGTGTTCTTTGAAGTGTACGACTATACAGAATATGTAAACTTAAGTATACCAAAACTGTCACTGTCCCACAGGACGGTATTCAGTATATACAGTATTTATAACAGGTCGAGTGACAGTTTAAACCCTTGAGTGAACGATCCTTTTTCCTCAGTATCGTGATGTACATCCAACTGAAACAGTCCTGAAATTAGAAAAAAATGCAGGTGGTGCATGATTCTTTCCTTTGGGAACTGATTGGATCGTTGGAAAATGGGCGTTGCTAACAAAATGAAGGAAAATTGACCAATGGATAAAAACAGAGCAGAAACAAAAGAGGCCCTGATAGCTCGACCCTAAAGGACTGATAGCCCCGCTCTAAAGGTCTGATAGCTCTGCCCTAAATCACTGATAGTCCCGAACTAAAGGACTGATAGCTCCACCCTAAAAGACTGATAGCTCCACCCTAAATGACTGATAGCTCTTTCCTAAAGGACTTATAGCCCCACCCTAAATGACTGATAGCTCTGCACTAAAGGACTTATAGCCCTGCCCTAAAGGATTGATAGCTCCACCCTAAATTACTCATAGCTCCACCCTAAATTACTCATAGCTCCACCCAAAAGACTGATAGTTCCACCCTAAATGACTGATAGCTCCGCCCTAAATGACTGATAGCTCCTCCTAAAGAACTGAAGACTCCACCCTAGATCACTGATAGTTCCACCCTAAATGACTGATAGCTCCGCCCTAAATGACTGATAGCTCCTCCTAAAGAACTGAAGACTCCACCCTAGATCACTGATAGTTCCACCCTAAATGACTGATAGCTCCGCCCTAAATGACTGATAGCTCCTCCTAAAGGACTGAAGACTCCACCCTAGATCACTGATAGTTTCACCCTAAATGACTGATAGCTCTGCCCTAAATGACTGATATCTAAAGGACTGATAGCCCAGCCCTAAGTCACCGATAGTTCCACCGTAAAGGACTGATAGTAATTAATCAGTCGTAGTAGTGTTGTTTGTATATAGTAGTACTGTACTACATAGTAGTAAACTAATTAATTTGCAAGTGTCAAAAGATATGATAATAAAGTCTGTTTAAATAGTTAACTATAGTAAACGTTTTTTATTATTAAACGTTTAATTATTACAAGTAAGGATCTGCTTAAGTTCTACAGTACCGCAATGGTTTCATAAAGAACCTTTAAGAAATAGTTGTTTCATAATGTTGTTGTGGTGATCTTGTTTTTTTTTTATTACTTAATTGCACGTTATTTAAAATTAAATTAATGTATTATAGTATAATATATGTATTAACCCACTAAAATTGCTTTATGATCTTAAAACATTTTATGAGCACAAGTTTACGCTTATTTTACCCCTGCACGCTTCCGCTCATGGTGTCATGTTGCTGTGAAAGTGTTTTAATTTGACATATATTTAAACACTGATGCATTTCCATTAGGTATTATATGCATCTATATGAATATATTTACACAGTGAAATGTGGTGAACAGGACTTCTTCTTTTTATTTGTGGAAACACAATACAGAGAGCTGAAATACATCAAACACAGTCATTCTTACACTAGCACTTCACTACATTATTTTAAGTGAAGCTCTTAGGGACAGCGCACCTTAAAAACACACACATGCAATTTTCTTTCTCCCAAAACGCTGTCCATTTTTCCTGTCATGGTTTAAACTGTGCTTCCCAGGCCTTGTGCTGCTTTTTTTTTTCGCTTTCATTTTCTTTTGCTTTTTTTTTTTTTTTTGTGTGCTGGCAAGTGGGAAAGTGACATTTTTGAGACGACGTCCCATGAGTTCCCCCACGGCGGCGCTAGGGCTTGACAGCCGTTCGTTTGAGGCGGTGTCAGGCTGAAATTATACTGTCTGTGAAACCTAGTAACGAGCCAGGAATATGGCCCTCGAGCCACGAGCAGAGAGAGAGAGAGAAATAGAGAGACTGAAGAAAAAAATAGGTTGCTTTTTATTAAGCCAATGTGGCACCAAAAAGTTTGTGAAAAGATATCTGGTGATAATTTGATTTTGCATTATGAAGAGGTAAACTCAGGGACCACAGATGTTGTAAATAGAGTTTTGCAGAGAGGACAATTTTTTTTATTTTTTTTGTAGGCCAAAACCCAAAAATGAGTTGGCACTTATATCATCCTCAGTGTTTTATTTTAGTTTATTTAATTTGTATTTATTTAATTTTTGTATATTATTTTTACAATTTTTTTATTTATTTATTTGTATTTTATTTTTGTATTTAATTTTATTTCTTTTATTTTAATTTATTAATTTTTTTATTTTATTTAATATTTTAATTTTATTTTGAGTTTTTATTTTTTATTTTTATTTTTATTTTATATTATTTTTCTATGTCATTTATTATTTTTGAAATTTTATATATTGTATTTTTTTATTTTTTATTATATTTTATTTTAATGAGGTTTTTTGGTGTGATGCTTGAAATTAGACATGGGCACTTGAAGTTGCATTGTTTAAGTGTTCCCTTTTATTTAATTTTTTATTTTATTTTTTTTGAGCCTGTCAATGAAATATTAATTTAAAAATATATATTTTTAAGCTTGTATAGATTAAACCCCCCCCCCCCCCCCCAACCCCAAGTGAGTACTATTTCATTTTACCACATAAAATATAAGACAGACAGTCATTGCAAATATGCTTGATCTTCGCTAGGGCAAAGTCATTTGATCTTAAATGGAGTGATTTTTGTGGTAGGATTTTCGCCCATTTAACTCTGTTCTGTCACTTGCCACTTCTCTTTACTTTATGGTAAATTAACTGGTACGTCATACAAATTACATATACATATACATTTTAAATTTATTTCTCAGTGAATATAGCCAATAATTTTTGGTGCATTTAGACAAACTATATTTATTAAACATTTATATGCATTAAAATAAGAGTTTGTTCAACAAACATCTTTAGAAATAGAAACATGAGTTATTGCACCAAAAATAAAATACTAAATTTATACTCATTTTATATTCATACTAAATTACTAAAATAAACTAATTTCTGTTATATTTAGTTATTTTGTTCTATTAGTTCCAGTTCTTTGGTACTGACTAATCTAATGTATATGCACATATATATAATATTGTAAAACATCCTATAGAGAAAATGGGAGAGATCTGTGAGGCTCATTTATGCTGAGCACTTTAAATCAAAAATGAACATATGCACAAATATATTGACTAATATTCGCAACATTTGTTTTGTTACATTATCTTTCTGGCAGCCTAATTGCTGAATGCATCAGCTACCATTTCTCCTCTCTTGATTACTATGCAGACTAAAAAACAAATCTTGCTTTTGCATCCGTAAGGTCAGGACTTCCCCTTCATCGAACATTATCGGAACACTCTCATGACGCCGCGGCATATGAAGCGGCACACTTAACTGATTGGCTGAGTGGCAGCAAGGTCAAAGGTCAGACAGGCTCTCCTGTGTTCCCCAGGGGGCCATTTTGATGCATGACACACCAAGTGTGACAGCTCTATTTAAATAACCGTGCATTACTGTGGTGGGAGTGCTGAGAAAGTGCTTGCATGTTCTCAACACTGTGACGGCTCATTGATGTGCCTGTGGGTTACAGTGAATCCCTGCTACTCGCGTCCAGCACAAATTTGTGTTGATTTTTCAAGCTGCACGTTGCTTTTCTCATTCAGTTTTTGCTTGGTGAACAATTAAACGAGTGTGAAAATCTCAGAGAGAGACAGAGCAACAGTTTTACCAATAAAAACCTGCTTCACTCAGCGTCCTAGCAACCACCAAACACTTCTATTGTAACAAACTGGACCTAATAACTATGGAATGCTGGGATTTAGAACTGACTTCTAAATTAACTAATTTCTATTTGGTTGCAAACCGGTCTACATGTCATGTAGTCCCATTGTTACTATTGCAGGTTTGTTTTTGTAGTTGCTCATTGATCATTTTATTATGTTCACCTGTGCCTTATTTGGGTCCTTGTTTAGCCATGTGTTTGCAGTATGTCCTCAGTCTATTTCTCCCAATCTTGTAGAGACAACAGTTTTGCCAATAAGAACATGCTTCTCTCAGCACCCTAACAACCACCAAACAATTCTATAGCAACAAAATGGAACATCTAGCAACCATGGAATGGTGGAATTTTGAACTGTCTTGAGAAATGCAATTTGATTGCAAGCAGGTCTACATGTTGTGTTTTTACAGGTTTAGATTTCTTCTTGCATTTTTAGTTCCATTGTTCCTATTGAAGGTTTGTTTTTGTAGTTGCTTATTGGTTATTGTATTATGCTCACTTGTGCCTTATTTGGCTCCTCATTTAGCCATGTGTTTGCAGTATGCCGTCAGTCTGGTTCTCCCAATCTTGGAGTTAGAGACTGAGCAACAGTTTTGACAATAATAATCTGCTGCTCTCAGCACCCTAGCAACCACTAAACAATTAAATTGTACAAAACTAGAAAACCTAGCAACAATGGAATGCTGGATTTTAGAACTGACTTGAGGATTACAATTGGGTTACAAGCAGGTCTACATGTTATGTTTTTACAGGTTTAGATTTCTTTTGCACTTAGTTCCATTGTTTTTATTGCAGGTTTGTATTTGTTGTTGCTCATTGGTTATTGTATTATGCTCACCTGTGCCTGATTTGGTTCCTCATTTAGCCATGTGTTTTCAGTATGCTCACAGTCTGGTTCTTCCAATCTTGGTGTTAGAGACGGAGCAACATTTTTGATAATAATAACCTGCTGCTCTCAGCACCCTAGCAACCACTAAACCGTTCTATTGCAGCAAACTGGAACACCTAGCAACTATGGAATGCTTGGATTTAGAACTGACTTTAAATTCAGTTTGGCTGCAAACAGGTCTACAGGTGATGTTTTTACAGATTTAGATTTCTTCTTGAATTTAGTTTCATTGTTCCTATTGCAGGTTTGTTTTTGTTGTTGCTCATTGGATATTATGCTCACCTGTGCCTTATTTGGTTTCTCATTTAGACATTTGTTTACAGTATTCCATCAGTCTGGTTCTTCCCTTTTGTCTTTTCATCCGTGTGACTGTTATGCTGATTCTTTTACTTTGGATTGGTTTGCACAATAACATTGTGCACACTGTGATCTTTAATTAGTCATGAGCTTTTAAATGTTAGTGAAAAGTGTGAGTGATAGTCGTCCAAATTCCTCGAGAGAATAAAATGAATTAATTAATTTACATGGCACTTTACCGTGTACATCGAAACAATCAAAACAATGATTTCGGACTACAGATAGATAGGTGTAGTAGAGCTGCACGATTAACCGAAAAAAGATTGCGATCCCGATTCGACCCCCTAGATGATCTTAATCCAGCATTTCTAAGATTCTGCCAATCATATTTTCAAGTTCTGGAGAAAAGCAAAGGCGGCCGCACAAGTCCTCACATTGTTTTACACACATTGTTCAGCAACGAGGACGCCTCCAAATGTTGTTGAAAGAGTCACATACTGTATTTATAAGGTATAATTCACCCAAAAATGTCATTCATGTCTTCATTTAATGTATTGTTACCACAGAGAGGGCGGGCACACTCCTGTAAATGATGTGAACAGAACCTAGGCTGTGAATAACAGGTAATAAAGTTGTAAATAGCGTTCAGTTTGTGGCACAGAGTGATCGTTTGGGAGCCGGATGGGATGTATGAACTGCACTTTGCAGTCAAAATGAAACTGAAAGCATGCACATTTAAATAATTGAAATAAAATATCGCATATTAGAGTAATGATTATGACAAGAATTTGTTTTTCTTTCATAGCGAACACACAGTGTTGTGCATGATAATAAATGTTTAACAGTGTCAGTATAACTACTCTAGCCTATAATGTTGAATATAATGCAAGAGAATCTGATACTGACAAATGTCTCATTTTACCAGTAGAAAAAAAGATCTAATAATGTTGTCAATGACAGATTGCAAGAACATGTCTCAAACATAATAATTCGACTTTAGATTTGTGAATAGTTGTATTCTGATGTCATCACTTTACTGTGCGTTAATGACCAGGACAACTTTTAACGTCTGTTCAAGTCCACCATTCAAAGACTATTCAAAATTTAGCATTTTAACCAACAGTAGACCTACACATAATATTATTGTTGTTGTTGTTGTTGTTGTTGTTGTTGTTTTACCATGTGTTTGAGAAATAATAACAATACTAATAATAATAGCCTACTCATATTAACCTTTATTTTACATCTACAGAATCGTGAGAACATGGTGATTCTCATTTTAGCCAAAATCGTGCTGCCCTAATGTGTACTGTTTCTTTACAATGCGTCATCAACTACACTCAACAAATGTTGGATTGTCATAAACCAATTTTGGGTCAAGTATGGTCAAACCCCAAAGATTAAATTTTTTAATTAATTTATTTATTGTTTTTTAAATTTCAACTAAAATTACACTTTTTAACCCAATGGCCGAGTTTGCCATTTTGACCCAACATTGGGTTAAAACATTTTAAAGAGTAGATCTGGCATGTGGAATACAGATAACACTTTACAATAAGGTTTTATTATGAATAAACAATGAACAATACAGTTATTACAGTAACATTAGTGAATGAAAATACAGTTGTGACTGTTACTAACAGTGCATTTAATGTTAGCAAGCATGAATTTGGATGTTGTTAATGCATTAGTAAATGTTGAACTACGGTCGGTGCCAGTTGTGTAGTGGTTAGTGCGTCGACACATGCACTCCTGTGCTCACGGTGACCCGAGTTCGATTCCCGCCTTGCGGTCCTATGCCGATCCTTCTCCTCTCTCTGCTCCCTATGCTCTCCTGTCAATAATCTCTACTGTCCTATACATTTAAAGGTGAAAACCCCTGACAAATAAAAGTTGAACTATGATTAATAAATGCTGTATAAGTATTGTTCATGTTAGCAAATAGATTAACTAGTGAAACCGTATTGTAAATTGTGACCGGAATTCAGAGTATATTCTGCATCAAGTATTTTTTTCTTCATTCTACCCTATAAATAGCTAGTTTTGTCACAATACGAGTCCATCTTAGTGTGTCATATTCCCCTCACACTGCACTCTGATCATTGTACAGCTTTCTGTGAAGTCTTACACTCAGCCCCGGTTGCACCTCTCATTTCACCCAGTGACCTCAGCGCTGATGGCCTGTCACTTAAAACAGCCAGTGGCCATGGGGAACGGCTTGGAACGAATGACAGCCCGCCACACACACACACACACACACACACACACACACACACACACACACACACACAGAGAGAGAGAGAAAGCATTTTAACCAGACCTGACACGTTTGCGTTCAGGCTTTTTACGTTTTCCAGACGCACACACACGGAAGCCCGGTTCAATCAGGAACATTCTCATGACGCTGCCCTTTCCACAACATCAACACACAAGTGCACACTCACACTCGTCTCCTGTCTATATAAAAACATGTGTTCTTTGAGTCCATGGCAACAGACCCTGTGACACCTGTGCCCTGCCCCAGCCGTGACCTGTGGGATTGTATGACAACCGCAGGGTAAAGCTAGTGGAGATTACAGAGAAAGCCACCTCTCCTGTTGCATGTCCTTCCTTTGAGTGGTCCTGGGCTTGAGGTCGGGTTGACGCACATTTGCAATCGTGTGCATTGGATTGACAATAACATTGAGCTGCTCCAGAGGTTCTTAGTCCACATTTCTATCACTGGGTGACTTAAGTGTCGTGTAAATATCTTGATGCGTGTTAAGAAGGCTATTTGGCTTTTTTTTGGCTTTGACCGGATTAACTATATTAGCTCTGTGATAGTAGTCAATGTGTTTCCTTTTATAGCTTCTGTCTGTTATCTTGAAGACTATGACTAAAATTGGCTATTTAAAGGGCCACGAACCCCCTGTCTCATTAGGGTGTTTTCACACCTCTAGTTTGGAAAAAGTCAGGAAAGTGGGTGTGTCTATCTCTGTGTAGGTGGGAGTGTCCGGTGAGGAAAAGAGAGAAGATTTTGCATAAAAATGGGAGTTTCCGTTTGGGCACGGGCTGATTTTCACAGAGGCAAAACAAACACAGGCACAGGGGAGAAAGACTGTTTACATCAGGGGTGTCCAAACTCGGTCCTGGAGGGCCGGTGTCCTGCAGATTTTAGCTCCAACTTGCCTCAACACACCTGCACAGATGTTTCTAGAAAGCCTAGTAAGTGCTTGATTAGCTAGCCCAGGTGTGTCTGATTGGGGTTGGAACTAAACTTTGCAGGACACCGGCCCTCCAGGACCGAGCTTGGACATGCCTGGTTTACATGGACATCAGTAATCGAATTATTTGCCACATTCTTAATTTGTCGACTTTAACTGCAGTTTGGCGCTTTCACTTTCATTCAGGAACATTTCATGCATGCCCCCATGACAAACGAGATACTGGATGCGAGGATGAACTGCTGGTGGAGTGTAGTTTTAATGGAATGTTTGATACCGCATGGCGAATGGGAGAAAAAAAAAAAGCCTTCGCATTTCTCTGCGACTTAGATGCACTCGTAGGTAGAAAGCCGTGTGTGTATAGTAGGCATGGGACGATAACAGTTTTCAAGGTATACTGCGATTTGGAAAAGTCAGGGTTTTAAAACTGCCCAAATTTTCTGTAAGATTTTTTTATTAACATGTTTTTTAGGACAGCAGTATCTCCAGCAGAAAAAAAATATCCAAACATGTCGTTTTAAATTTGAAAATAAATCAGTGTTTTTGAAACAAATAAAGACAGCAGAAGTCAATGATTCATTTGAATTATATAGTCTGACGTGTTTACCGCTCCAAAATATCCAGCCTGATCTCACGAGAAAACGTAAGTATTTTACGTTTTGACAGTTTAGTGGCTAATTCATACGAATTCGTACGAAATTGTACGATTTTAAAAAGGAGGCGTGGCACCTAACCCCACCCCTAAACCCAACCGTCATTGGGGGATGAGCAAATCATACTAAATTGTACGAATTAGCCACTAAATCAAAAAGTTACGAATTGCCATGAGATTGTGTTGAAATATCATAAATCTTTCAAAAAATAGAAATTATTGTTTCCAAAGGTAGAAAAAAGATTTTTATTTATTTATTTATTATTATTATTATTATTATTATTATTATTATTATTATTATTATTATTATTATTATTAATAATATTATTTATTTTTTTTTTATTCATTTTTTTTTACCCAGACATTTAAAAAGAATATATTTTAGAGCAGTGAGCACAATACTGTGAAACCGTGATATTTTATCCAAGGTTATCATACCGTCAGAATCTTATACCGGCTCTTGCCTAGTGTATAGACTGTCCTGTCATAAAATGCGGCGAAAATCCTACACGACGGAAACAGTTTGATTAAGCTGATTACATTTGGAGAGCAGCATTTACAGCGGCTCTTTCAGTCTATAATATTGTACTATAATATTGTAGTGATATTAACATACTGTAAACTTAGTACCTAAATCAAAGGTACATTTCTTGCCTTTTCTATTCATTTTCCATAAACTGGAAATAAACACCTTTTTCAATAACAGTCAAACAAATCGTTTCCAGCATTTTGTGTTTCAGCTTAACATGCTAACCTTTTTTGTGTGGTTTTTGGCTTCATTTGGAGCAAGTCACATTTGTTTTTGTTCTATCAGTACAAATTGTTCTGCCTATTATAGCCGATGTAACGGAGTTGATCAAAACAAAGGGGCAAAACATGTTTTTATTACAAATAATATAGTACATGGATGTTTCATGCAAATGTGTGCTTTACGAAGTGTTTAACTTAGCAAAAAAGATGAAAATTATACTTCATTATTTCATGATAATTGAAGCTGGATATAAGATTTAGGAGGCCGAGATGGTCAAGAGCAGGTTGGACAGTGGGCCTTAATATTTTCAAGACAAAATGTTTTTAAATATACATACAAAGCTTATTTTTAAAAGAGATATTTTGATGTAATGCATGTTGTAATTCAGAAATTTACCCTTAGTTCTATAATCACTCATATGCAAAGTTATTTAATTAAATTGTAAGATTCTACGCACATTTTGATGCAATACCTAAACATTTGCATAGAAATAATGGACTATATATAATCATGTGACCTAATTACTTAACTCTGGATGCACATGACCACTTTCTGTTTTTATTATTAGATCCCTAGCTGTGTGTGTGTGTTACATGCAATCTGAGACACCACTGGTCTTCTTTCCCATCCCCTCCCCCAAAACCAACCGGAGCGTTTTGTTTAATAACCCACTCCGTCATTGTTCAGATTAAGTTTCAATCCCATGACTATACGCCAGCCATGTCCTCATGATTGTGGCCAATGAGACTCCTAGGTCAAATTTGCACCAAAGGACGTCACATGCTCGCCTTCCACCTTGATTTCCGAGGCGTGTGTGTATCCTCCAGCTTTCTCCTCTCGTCTCACTTTCGCTCTGCTAGCTGAGACCATGAATGGGATGGAAAAAACGCCCTGGTGATTCGGGCGCCACAGGCGAGAGAGGCCGAGCGGAGAGGGCAAGAGAAACTTTTGGGAATGATAATATTCCATCAGGCGCTTTTCCCTGCACATCATATTTCTGACACTCCTGTGACTTTTATAATGCAATGTGTGATAATTCCTTACGATATTATTACAGTATGACAGATATTTCCATTATGCAAATACATTTAATAGTTATGCAAATTATTGGCCACGTGCATTTGGCGAAAACCAAATTTAAAGGGATGGTTCGCTCAAAAATATGAAGTAATATTATTAATTTATTGTTTACCCTTTGCTTGTTTCTTAACTTTTATAAGGTTCTTTTATCTGTTAAACACAAAAGATATTTTGAAAAATGTTGAAACCTGTAACCATTGATTTCCCTGGGATTTTATTATGGCTTTTATTCTATTGAAGTCGATCTTTACCGGTTTTCAGCTTTTAACAGAAGAAACTCATACAGGTTTGGAAACCAAATTTAAAGGGATAGTTCACACAATTTTAATTAAGTCATTATTTTCTCACCCTTTGCTTGTTTCTTAACTTATGAGTTTCATTCTTACACACAAGTAGATATTTAGAAATCTGTTGAAAACCTGTAACCATTGACTTCCATAGGATTTTATTATGACTTTTATTGTATGGACGTCAATGGTTACCAGTTTTCAGCTTTCTTCAAAACATCTTGTTTTTAACAGAAGTAACTTATACAGGTTTAAAAACCAAATTTAAAGGGATAGTTCACTAGATATTGATATTAATTTATAGTTTACTTTAAATATTTATGGCTTGGATATAATATTAGTGACCTATAATGTTCATTAGGAGTGCACTTTCATGACTGTTTAAAATGGTTTTAATGGTGTTTCATTGTCCTATTAAAGTGTACGGTTTATATATATATATATATATATATATATATATATATATATATATATATATATATATATATATATATATATATATATATATATATGTATGTATATGTATATATATGTATGTATATGTATGTGTGTGTATATTGTGTATATATATATATATATATATATATGTATATATGTATATATATATATATATATATATATATGTATATATGTATATGTGTGTATATATATGTGTATATATGTGTATATATATATGTATATATATGTGTATATATATATATATATATATATATATATATATATATATATATATATATATATATATATATATATATATATATATATATATATATATATATATATATATATATATATATATATATATATATATATATATATATATATATAATAAACAGATTCCCTATTTCATGATTTTTATTATTATGGTTTATTTACATTTATAACTTGCATTAAGGACCTTTATCTTTGCTCTGTCAGCTTTTGATGTTGAAATTTTAACATTGCAGTTTAACAGAATGACTTATTACATTTTAGTCATTTGAAACATTATATTATACAGTATAAGAAACAATATAGAGATAATTTAGTCAGTTTTACAATGATTTTGTAACATAATTTGCAACACAAATTAATAAACAAACTTATAAAACAACATATAAAAAAATAACATCTCTTTTTAAAGTACACCATTAAACATAATTGGTAAAATCTCTAGTATATTAATATATTGATTATTATACATAGATAATAATAAGATTTATCTGTTATACGGTCATTGCGACATATTTTTGGCTTTCATTTCAGGCATATATTAAAGCACAGGCTGTAGCGTTTTTTTCCCCCCAGAAGCACGACTATAAATACCTACAATGCCATTGTTTTAAATCACGAGACTGTTTGGTCTATTGAAACAGTGGCTATACATTAACTCCCATTCACAGTATTAGCTATTAAAAGTTGTGCACTTCTTGGCAGTCTTTACACTGGCTGTTTTAAAATTCCCTTTCAGAGCATTCCTGGAAAACCGTGTGAGTAATATATAGTAATTTCTTTAATCATTTTTTTTATTACAACATTTCTATGCATCGCCTCAGAGGTTGCAGGGATCAACGTTTCACTATGATTCATTTATTCAGACACAAAGGAAACTTCTGATTTACTTCCAGAGTGTTGTTTGTAGGAATGTTAGTCATTTATTTTTAATTTTAGTTATTTACAGGAGCACTAAACTCAATGCATTCAGCTGATCTCAATGTCTGACAGGAGCACTTTTAGCTTAGCATAGACCATTGAGGCGGATAAGACCATTAGCATAAATGAATAACCACAGAATTTTTTTTTTAATTTAAAGCTTGACTCTTTTGCAATACCTGAAATAATCACAGAGATGATTAAATTTTTAGGTGATTTAATAACATCTTTGCTCCTCCTTTAGCCATGGTACTGCAGCAAAGTTTATTGATTATTACGCCAAAGTGAGAGTATAGTTCCTGTCTGTATCTTGTCATAAACTTGGCATTTTCTATCAGTCTTAGTACAAGATGTAACTACAGACGAGTCAAGCTATAAAGATTATCAAAACTCTTTGCTCGTTTTTGATTGAGATGCTAATGGTCCAATCTGATTCAATGATCTATGCTAAGCTGATCAAGCTATTTTTTGGAACCTTATGAAACCATTGCATTTATTTTTAGCATTGGTAATTATTGATTATTACACCAGAATGAGAGTATAGTTCCTATCCATATCTTGTCATAAACTTGTCATTTTCCATCAGTCTTGGTAGACAATGTAACTACAAAAAAGTCAATGCTTTATGCTAAGTTAAAGTGGTTGAAATAAAACATTTTTGAAACCATTGCATTTATTATAGCTATGGTTCTTATTGATTATTACGCCAGAATGAGAGTATAGTTCCTATCCATATCTTGTCATAAAATTGCCATCGTTTTCGTACTCTGCAACTAAAAAAAGAGTCAAGTTATAAATAGGAAAACTATCTGAACTCTTTAGTCACTTGAATGAGATGCTAACGGTCTAATCTGATTCAATGATCTATGCTAAGCTACTCTAAAATTGCTCAGCCTAATGAATTAAATAATAGTATTTTATTTTTAACGGTCTATTTTAATTTTTGTCTTCCTTTTTAAGTCTATTCCCAGCCCTTATCAATCCTCCTTCCACCTCCACCCAACAACCAATACGTTATATTGTCATTTACAGCCATGAAACGTATGTATTTTTTTGACAAAGCCACAAGTCTTTAAGTTCTGTAAATAGAAAGACGGATTTATCTGGCTTAGATGTGCATCATTGTCAACCCCATGAGGAGAGTGGATTTTCGAAGGCAGAAATGGATCTATGCTAATCACATTATGCTAGTGACATCCATGATCCATTAACTGAGTTGAGAAATCTGATATTTGTGTGTTTGTATACATTTCTCTAGGTTCATGCCTCCCCAATTCCCTCAGCCGGGAATCTAATTCAGGAAAGATTTGCATTCCTTTCGCAGACATTTATTTCTATTTTTTTAAGGAAGCGGTGAAAGAGCCGAGCTGATAGTAAAACTTAACTCCCATAACATTCTATCAGGTTTATCAACAGCGATCCGCGTCCCTCCCTTTTCTCACCTTTAATCTTTCTAAACAAAAAGAGGCGTGCAAAACAAAGACGGCGAATATCGAGCTTGATAAGAGAGTTTTGTGTTTGCTGCTTGTCTCCACATATCCTGATTTACTGCACACTGAGCAACTGCTTGTTTGTGTTTTTCGTTCAGCGTTTGACTTTCGATAGCTGTGTGTAAATAAACAATTGATTTCGATAGGTTGTGGAGGTCATGCTGTCTCCTCTGTTACAATAATGAAGACAGACTCATTATGAAAACAAAGTGCATTTAATTGAATTTAAATGTGTACCTGACATAAGTCTTGTCATGGATCTCAGTTGTAAGAGCAACAAATAATAACTTGACTTCTAGTTGATGATTTGGAGAAGTGGCAGAAGGTAGATTTTTCAGATGAATCATCTGTTGTGCTGCATCCCAATCATCACAAATACTGCAGAAGACCTACTGGAACCCACATGAACCCAAAATTCTCACAGAAATCAGTCAAGTTTGGTGAAGGAGAAATCATGGTTTGGGGTTACAGCCTGAGGTATCAAGACGTTTGTGCTGCCCATTACATTACAAACCACAGGAGAGGGCAAATTCTCCTGCAGGATAGCGCTCCTCATACTTCAGCCTCCACATTAAAGTTGCTGAAACAAAGAAGGTCAAAGTGCTCCAGGATCGGCCACCCCAGTCACCAGACATAAACATTATTGAGCATGTCTGGGGTAAGATGGAGGAGGCATTAAAGATGAATCCAAAGTATCTTGATGAACTCTGGGAGTCCTGCAAGAACGCTTTCTCTGCCATTCCAGATGACTTTATTAGTAAGTGATTTGAGTTATTGCAGAGATGTATGGATGCAGTCCTCCAAGATCATGATGGAGTCAGACACAATATTCATTCTGTTTCCACTGCACCATGATGATATATTCTATACTGGACATTATTTAAACAGTCAGACCCTACAGTCCTAATTAAATCATTAAAAATCAAGGCATGATAATATTTTACACTACAAAACCCTTGTAATAAACCAGTACATTTTCTGTTATTTTACAGACTTATTTCATATATTATTTCTTATACATTAAATTATTTTAAACAATGTCATGCTATTTCTATAATTTTACTTTCGTAAAGTCTAAGTGATGTCAAATTAGTATGTTGTGTGTCTAGTAATGTGGAGGTTTCTTCAAGTTTTAAAGGGGTAGTTTAGCCAAAAATATAAATTGATGCATCGTTTACTCTCTGATGTGGTTTTGAATGTATTTGGGTTTCTTTCTTATGTTGAACACAAACATAAGCTGGAATGGTGGTTCATTCCGCTGTGGCGACCCCTGATAAATAATGCGGAACACAAAAGAAGACATTTTGAAGAATGCTAGTTGCTGGCAACCATCAACTCTCATAGTAGGAAAAAGTGAATGGGTGCCAGCGACCAGCATTCTTCAAAATATCTTCTTTTGTGTTCAGCATTATCAGAGGTTGCCACAGCGGAATGAACCACCAACTATTCCAGCACATGTTTTACGCAGCAGATGCCCTTTCAGCTGCAACCCAGTACTGGGAAACACCCAAACTTTCTCTCATTCACTCACTCTCTCTCTCTCTCTCACAGACACAGACACACATTCATGCACTACACCCAATTTAGATCATCCAATTCACTTAATAGTGCAGGTCTTTGGGTGAAACCGGAGAACACAGGGAGACCATGCTAACTCCACACAGAAATGCCAACTGGCTGACTCGAACCAGCGACCTTCTTGCAGTTAGGCGACAGTGCTAACCACTAAGCCACCGTGCTGCCTGTGTTCAACATAAGGGGAGAAACTCATAGGTCAACAGCTTCCAGTTTCCAACATTCTTCGAAATATCTTCTTTTGTGTTCAACAGAGGAATGAAACCGAAGCATGTTTGAGTAAATGATGACACACTTTCCGTTTTTGGGTGAACTATACCCTTTAATTATATGTAAAACAGTCGCCAATATATTCTTCTTTTGTCTTACACATATGCTTTTGGAATGAGTAAATAATGACAGTTCATTTTAGGGTGAACAATCCCTTTAAGCGGCGTCTGTGCATATGCAAACGAATATGCAGATTCACATGCGCACTTTCACGAAAGAGGATGCTCTTTCCTCTAACAAATGCCTCCCCGCAGGGCTCTGTTCTTGCTGAGACTTGAAAGCGTATTATTGGACTCTATTTATTCACATTCTTAATTTGCTATTATTGGCCACAGCAGTGATGCTGGCCAAACAATAAAATGACATTTAAACACATTTATTGGCGGACCAATGGACTGTACGAGTTTGTGTTTATTGGTTTTTTATGTATATTTGAAGTTCTAGGCCTCATGCCAGCTTTTTCAGCTGTTAAGCTTGTACAAAGCAGTACGAATCACAAAAGTTAGTCGCACAGTCTCAGCGTTGAGCCTTTTTGAGATTGTTTTTAGTCACACCCCATGCAGAAATCTGAAATATGGCCACATATGTATACATAAAAATTACTCCTAATATATGTCAACATAGGGAGCACGTTGGCTCAGTGGTTAGCACTGTTGCCTCAGAGCAAGAAGGTCGCTGGTTCGAGTTCCGGATGGGTCAGTTGCCATTTCTGTGTGGAGTTTGCATGTTTTCACTTTGTTGGTATGAGTTTCCTCCAGGGGCTCCAGTTTCCTTCACAGTCCAAACACATGTGCTATAGGTGAATTGGGTAAACAAAATTGGCCGTAGTGTGTGTGGGTGTGTGAATGCGAGAGTGCATGTCTGTTTCCCTGTGCTGGTTTGCTGATGATGGGGTATCCGCTAAAACATATGTTGGATAAGTTGGCAGTTCATTCCACTGTGGCAACCCCTGATAAAGGGACTAAGCTGAAGGAAAATGAATGAATATTTGACATATATTGACATATTTGAATATTTAACACACACTGTGAAAAACAATGGGTTCCAGATGATTCCCTCATGTTGTCCAAACCCAAATTGATTAAGTTAAATTAGTCTTTTTTATAAACTCAAGGTTTTTATGTTCAATCCACTTAAGAATTGTGTTTTTTAGCTCACAGCAAGAATGTCGCTGGTTTGAGTTACTCCGGGTGCTCCAGTTTCCCCCACTGTTTAAAGACATGGGCTATTGGTGGATTGGGTAAACTAAATTGGCCATAGTGTATGTGTGAGATTGCGACAGTGTATGGGTGTTTTCCAGTAATGGGTTGTAGCTGGAAGGTCATCTGCTGCATAAAACATATGCTGGATAAGTTGGCAGTTCGTTCCGCTGTGGCTACCCCTGGTAAATAAAGGCACTAAGCTGAAGGAGAATGAATAGATAAATATTTGAACATACACTGTGAAAACGCTGGGTTCTACACAATTCCTTCATGATATAAATTAGTCGTTTTTACAAATTTAAGTTGACTGAACATAAAACAATTAAGTTGTCCCCAAAAAACCTTAAGAATTGTCTTTTTTAGCTTATTTTAAATATGTAGTTTACACAAGAAGCAAACATTAATTTTTTGAGTGTATATAGACATTTGTAATCTTCTAAACTGAAAAATGTATATAGTTGAAGTCAGAATTATTAGTCCCCCTTTATATATTGTTTTCTTTTTTAACTATTTCCCAGATTATTTTTAAGAGAGCAAGAAAATTTTCACAGTATGTCTGATAATATTTTTTCTTCTGGAGAAAGTCTTTGTTTTATTTCAGCTAGAATAAAACCTGTTTTTAATTTATGAACAATTTTAAGGTCAAAATTATTAACCTCTTTAAGCTAATATTTTTTTCAAGAGTCTACAGAACAAACCATCATTATACAATAACTTACCTAAGTACGCCAACCTGCCTAGTTAACCTAATTAACCTAGTTAAGCCTTTAAATGTCACTTTAAGCTGTATAGAAGTGTCTTGAAAAATATCTAGTCAAATATAATGTACTGTCATCATGGCAAAGATAAAATAAATCAGTTATTAGAAATGAGTTATTAAAACTATTATGTTTAGAAATGTGTTGAAAAAAAATCTGCTCTCCGATAAACAGAAATTGGTGAAAAAAATAAACAGGGGGGCTAATAATTCTGGGGGGCTAATACTTCTGACTTCAACTGTATATGTAAACAGTCACAGTTGTAATCACAATGTTATAACATATTTGAAATTTAATTTGTTCATTTTAAAATTGTTAATTTGTTAATATTGACATAAATGAAAACATTAACCTATTATTCAGTCACAAGACAATGCCAAACAATCAAAAAACCTTACCTTAAAGGTCTCATGAAATTTAAAATATAGTTTTTTTTTTTAAATGTTCGTATCAGTTTTTCTTTTTTAAGATATAAGCTAGTGTGCTCCAAAACAGTGACAAATGTAAAGTTTGTCACTTCCGCCTAAATGGATCAACAGTTTAATTAACGTCACCTCATTCTTCAGTTTCTCATCAAATCCTGACCAATCAAAGACCAATCAGCTCTCTAGTGTCTGACATGCCCCGCCCCCTTTAAGGTCTTTACTCTCAACCACTTCAACCACTCTCACAGACAGAGTGGTGATAAAACAAAACACGATTAAAAAACATGATTTTTTATATTTTTTTAAAGCGGTGGAGCTACACCAGGGGTCACCAATCTCGGTCCAGGAGGGCCGGTGTCCCTGCAGGGTTTAGCTCCAACTTGCCTCAACACAGCTGCCTGGGTGTTTCAAATATATATATATATATATATATATATATATATATATACACACACTACACACACACACACACACACACACACACCGTACACCACACGGCACGACACGGCACACCAGACACTCTCTGTGGCGCGGCAGAAACATGAAGTGTCCTGAATCGTCGCGCCACGCATTTTTGAATTCTAAACATAGGTTTCTGCAGCGGTCCGCGGCGCCCAGCCGTCGACTTGAGTGTCCCCTAATAGAAACCTATGTTTAAAATTCTAAAACGCATGCTAGTTAAGATCACAGGGAGCTTCTGGGATCGCGAGAAATGCAAACGGCTGAAGTATAAGGTAGACTCAATGAGAAGTACACATGTTTGCAAACCTACCTAAAGATACCACCAATAATTCCGATTAGAGCGATAATATAGAGAATATTGATCTTGTGTTGAGCCCAATGAGCCTTGCATCTAAAAATAGAGCTAGGGTGTTCCTTTAGAGATATCGCTTCGACTCACGCTGAAAATGGCGGACGTGAATCAACAAACTGAGGATATGATGATGCGCCTGTCAATCAATATTGGTGGGCGGGGGGACCGCTCTCCTACGTAAAGTTGCGGTCGGTTTGAAAACCGCTCCAATTGGTCCACCGTTTTTATGTTGTTAAATTGAAAAAAAAAAGCACTGGGTGTGCTTATATCACCCCAATATGACAGTCTATACACCATACATGCACATATGTCTGTCCAAACAGCTTGAAAAGTTGATTTTTTACCATAGGTGCCCTTTAAATGTCACTTTAAGCTGAGTATTAGTAAATATCTAGTTAAACATTATGTGCTGTCATCATGGCAAAGAAATCAGTTATATGAAATTAGTTATTAAAACTATTATGGTCAGAAATGTGCTGAAAAAAATCTTCTTTCCGTTAAACAATATACAGGGGGGCTAATAATTCAGAAGAGCTAATAATTCCAGCCCACTAAACAAAGTAGCATTCTTCCCCTCCGCCAAAGCTCTTTCAAGGAAGACCTGTAATGTCTCTTTGACTTATTACACCTCGCCCGCTCTCGTTAGAAAAGAAATTAGCTGTGCATTCTGTTTCAATTAACCTTCCGCAGCAACAGAGCGGGACTGAGATGGGAGTCCAGTGCGTGCGTGGAGGTCAGGGTAATTGAAGAGCGATGTAATGATGACATCGCTGAGAAGTCGTCGCCATGGCATTAAGGTGACTGATAGCGGCAGAAGGGCATGTGTCATGTCATACTGGTGTGACTTTGAAAAAGGGTGCCCTTAAAAGATGCCAGCTGTCACAATGCTACAGTGCCAAATCGGCCATGCAAAAAGGGTCCTGCGTTGTATGTCTGAGTGTTCATCATGAAATATCTCAGCTAAAATAAATCTAATCGACATATAGAAGGCGTCCAACCACAACTCATTCATTTTCCTTAATGGTTTAGTCCCTTTATTTACCAGGGGTCGCCACAGCGGAATGAACCATGTTTTACACCGCAGATGTCCTTCAACCCAGTACTGGGAAACACCCATACACTTTTATTCACACACACACTCATACACTATGGACAATTTAGTCTATCTATCTATCTATCTATCTATCTATCTATCTATCTATCTATCTATCTATCTATCTATCTATCTATCTATCTATCTATCTATCTATCTATCTATCTATCTATCTATCTATCTATCTATCTATCTGTTGTACTGTTTCAATCCTTCTGTCCATCCATCCATCCACCATTTATCATTTAAACTGTTTCAATCCATTCATTCGTCCATCCATCTGTGTTGTACTTTTTTTTTAATAAAGTCATCCATCTGTCTATCAGTTGTACTGCTTCCATCCATCAGTTGTACTGTTTCAATCCATCCATCCCTCTGTATCCATCTATCAGTTGTACTGTTTCCATCCATCCATCTGTCCATCCATGTGTATCTTTCTATCAGTTGTACTGTTTCCATACATCCATCAATCCATCTATCATTTAAACTGTTTCAATCCATCCATTCATCCATCCATCCATCAGTTGTACTGTTTCAATCCATCCATCCATCTATCAGTTGTACTGTTTTCATCCATCCATCTGTCCATGCATCTGTATCCATCCACCAGTTGTACTGCTTCCATCCATCTATCCATCCATCAGTTGTACTGTTTCCATCCATCCATCTGTATCCGTCTATCAGTTGTACTGTATCCATCCATTCATCCATCCATCCATCCATCCATCCATCCATCAGTTGTACTGTTTCAATCCATCCATCCATCTATCAGTTGTACTGTTTTCATCCATCCATCTGTCCATGCATCTGTATCCATCCACCAGTTGTACTGCTTTCATCCATGCATCCATACATCCCTCTGTATCCATCTATCAGTTGTACTGTTTCCATCCATCTATCAGTTGTACTTTTTCAATCCATCCATCTGTTTCCATCGATCCATCCATCTGTATCTGTCTATCAGTTGTACTTGTATCAATTCATCCATTCGTCCATCTATCAGTTGAACTGTTTCAATTCATCCATCTGTCCATCCATCTATCCATCTGTGTTGTACTTTTAATCAATTCATCCATCCGTCCATCTATCGGTTTAACTCCATCCATCCATCCATCTGTATCCATCCACCAGTTGTACTGCTTCCATTCATCAGTTGTACTGTTTCAATTCATCCATCCATCCCTCTGTATCCATCTATCAGTTGTACTGTTTCCATCCATCCATCCATCTGTATCTGTCTATCAGTTGTACTTGTATCAATTCATCCATTCGTCCATCTATCAGTTGAACTGTTTCAATTCATCCATCTGTCCAACCATCTATCCATCTGTGTTGTACTTTTAATCAATTCATCCATCCGTCCATCTATCGGTTTAACTCCATCCATCCATCCCCTGAGGTGGTGTTGTTCATCCATCCATAGGCTTTTCTAGTCTTAAATGGAGCCATCGCTTTCGATTATGAGCAGATTATTTGTGTGCATGTAAATGTACTTAGTGACGTTTAACAGTTATTTATGGCCAATCGTTGCCAAGCACTCCCGCTCCTAAGCTTGTCGAGCACAAACACACACAAGTGCGGATACACACAAACACACACACACACATTCCCAGACACAGTCACTTACTCCTCGATTACATCCCCACAGGCTCCCCCTCCCTCAAAAACCCCGTCCAACAATCCTTCACAGCAGCCCTGATCCGTGCTTATGTGTGATTGGCAGCCGGCGGTAAAACATACCCGGGTGTGTTCATTTATGTGTTTTTCTGTGCATGTGTGTGTGCGTGTTTGAAGCCGCTGGAGCATCGCGAGCCGCCTGATGAATGGCGTTGTGGCCTGGTGGTCCGATCGATATTATGGAGGGGGGGTTCTGTGTCTGAAGAACAGGTGCGTTCTGCTGAGCTGGAAATCCCATTAAGACTCAGCCAGCGACGGGCGAGAGAATGGAGCGTGCACAAACAGCGCCCGTGGCTTACAAGAGGAAAAAAAAAAGGCAGGTCGACATTCAGGCTTGCCCCTCACGCCCTCACACTTCTGCAGCTATGAGGTCTTGCTACCACTCTGCCAAGCATGGCTGATCTAGAACTCGTCTTGCTTGAAGTCCCATGAACCCGAGTCGGATCGATAAATAGCGGAGAGTGCGCGGCAACACACAAGCCTTCATAGTCCTCGCTCGTGTATATATATTGTATGTCAATACTTTAAGCTTGCACTACTGATGCGAGGTCAGCCGTGGTGTTTTCTTGCTTTGGAGAAAAGTTTCAGGATGGTGACGGTGGCTGTGTTTCCATGCACCCATACAATGAGTTGTAGGACTAGCACAACCCCAAATCAGGAAAAAGTTGGGACAGTATGGAAAATGCAAATATAAAAAAGAAAATGGTGATTTCTAAATGTACTTTGACTTGTATTTCATTGCAGACAATACAACATTAAATAAAACATTAGTTATAGTGTTGCTCGTTCTTTGTTTTCAAAATAAACACGTATTTCAATTTTGGTTCCTGCAACACATTTAAAAAAAAGTTGGAACAGTAAAGCATTTACAACTTTGTAGTCTTTCTATTCCTTTTCACGGCACTTAAAAGACGTTTAGAGAGTGAAAGACACCAAGATATGAAGTGTTTCAGGTGTAATTTTGTATACACAACCCTATCCCATGACAGACCCTGACTTTTGTACTTGTTGCTGGTAACAGTCTGGGTGATCCTTTATACTTCTTTGGTTTGGAGCACACCGCATCCATTTCTCCCAAGAAAATACCTGATTCATCTGGCCACGGTACATATTTATCCATCAAAGATACCTTTGAGCCCAGAGAAGTCGACGTTGCGTCTGGACACTGTTAACATAGGGCTTTCTTTCGGCACAGTACAGTTTTCACTAGTATTTGTGGATGTAACTACGTATTGAATCTTTTAAATATGTTACGCACTGTTGAAGGTGAAATCCAAATGTCTTCTTCTTTCTTTGAGGAACATTGTTTTTAAGCATTTCAATAGCTCTCTCATGTATTTGTAGGCAAACTGGAGATCCTCTGATCTATCTTTGCCCTTGAAGGACTAGACCTTTCTTAGATGCTGCTTTTGTACCAAATCATAACTACAATCACCTGTTGATATCACCTGTTTCAAATCACATCATCATTTAACCAATTTACATGATTACTAGCCCAAAATTGCTCCTGTCCCAACTTTTTTTTTAATGTGTTGCTGGTCTGAATGACAAAGGAAGTTGACCAGACAAAACATATGTTGTGTTCATAATGTCTGCAAAAATACAGACAAAAGTCAAAAGTAAATTTGGAAATCACTTTTTTATTTGTGGTTTTTATACTGTTCCAACGTTTTCTGATTTGCGGTTGTAGTTGAGTCTGACAAAAGCTCTATGTAAATATGTCAAACACAGGTAAACCTTTTCTTATCTGTTCGATAGGACACAGTAGCAGGTTTACTAAACAGTGCAAATGAAGGGTTCAAATGATATAGTTTTCAACTAAAATATTTAATGCATTCTTGTGGCATTTATTTATACATATTAGAATATTTAGTAAAGGTAATGTTCCATGAACATATTTTGTAAATCCTTACTATATACAGCATGCATTTATTTATCTATTTATTTATTTATTTATTTATTTATTTATTTATTTATTTATTTATTTATTTATTTATTTATTTATTAATATATATATATATATATATAATATATTATTTAATAACTTGCCTAATTACCCTATCCTGCCTTGTTAACCTAATTTACCTAGTTAAGCCTTTAAATGTCACTGTAATCTAGTAAAATATCTAGTCAAATATTATTTACTGTCATTATGGCAAAGATAAAAGGAATCCATTATTATAAATGAGATATTAAAACTATTATGTTTAGAAATGTGTTGAGAATCTTCTCCCTATTACTGTTTTCACCAACTACTGCCCTGACATGCATAATATACAGGATTTTAGCCATTTTGGATGTGTGTAAAATTCTGATCATTTCTTTTTTTACACAACAACAAAACTGCAAAAGCTTTTAGAAAATTAGATCTTGGATCAGATTCAAAACTGAACCTGGAAAGTTTTGTCTTTGCAAAATGTGACATAAAAATGAATAATATCGATCTGTTATTTTTGTGTTTAGTATTGTAAAGAAATATTACATAAATATTGTATTATTATTATTTTTTTACGTTTCACTGCACTTAAAAAAAATATATGAAAAATCAATAAAATTTATGGTGATAAAAACGGCAGCTGTGGGTGCCACAACATTTTTACCTTTTAAAATACAGTAAGAACAGTAAAATAGTTTTCAAAGGTTTACTGTAAACTACCGTGTTTCTTTAATTTATAATATTATACACCAGTGTTTTGAAGTATGAAAATCTACACATCATACATTTATTTAAAAAAGCACAGTAAAGTCAACAAAAAAAGCATAAAAATGCAGTGCCATAAAGGGAATTCTGGTATATTAATCGTGTATATAGATGGCACAGTGGCTCAGTGGTTAGCACTGTCACCTCACAGCATAAGTTTGGAGTTTGCATGTTCTCCCCGTATTGGTGTGGGTTTCCTCCGGGTGTTCCGGTGTCCCCCACAGTCCAAACACATGCGCGTATAGGTGAATTGAATAAACTAAATTGGCCGTAGTGTATGAGTGTGTATTGGTGTTTTCCAGTACTGGGTTGCAGCTGAAAGGGCATCCGCTGTGTAAAACATGCTGGATAAGTTGGCGGTTCATTCCACTGTGGCGATCTCTAAATAATATAGGGCCAACGCCTAAGGAAAATGAATGAATGAATGAATGAATGAATAGTGGTATATATTAAAGAAACGTAATGTTAACCTTAGTACATATTTTTACTGTAACTTTTTTTTTTACCATTTGAATTTATGGTGATTTTTATTATTTTTTATTTATTATTTATTTATTTATTTTTTATTATTATTTCTTTTATTGTGTGCCTATGATGTGCTGCAGGACAGTGTTTTCAACAGACGCCTTTGTTTTTGGTCATTGAAATCACCAGTTGTACTCCTTGAGTAATATAAGAACGCATCTTCCTGTGCTTTTCTCAGAATAAACGACTGTTAAGTTTGTCTTTTAAAGCTGTAAAAATGTTAGAGGAATGCTAATATCTTAAACTGTGTATTCATTGATCATTCACATGTCAGAATATTCAATCTGATTTAAAGCTTGTAAGATAAACACACACATCATCCCGAACACTTTCTTCATTATTAATGCAAGCACACTGTTAGGATTCATTCATCATTCTGAATGAAATCATATCAAACAAAATGTGTCCATGTAAATGTAGCCATTGGCCTTGAATCCATTTCATTAATGTTTTGAGGAAAAAAGAAAGATTAATTTCTCATTGTCTCACAAGGCGCAGACTGGGGCTGTATTTATCAGTGTGTATGTGTGACGTGAGCGTGAGAACCAGCTCTTCTACTGGTTTTCAGCCACAGGTAAGAATGTGGCCTATTGTTATGAGCTTTCCTCTGTTCACGACATAATCTGATGCAGTTCAACAGATTGTAGATAGTAATTAGTTAATTCAACCTGCAGTCATTTGAGTAATGTAAGGTGCTGAGAACATCTTGACAACAATAAGAAGAGTTTCCTTATTTATATTACCTAAATAGTCTGTTTGTTTTGGGTTTGCTGACAGCGAAGCTTCAATCTTTGGTCCTGTTTTGATGCACAGATCATACCAGTCATATCCTAATAATGGCCATTTATAATATTATCACAACAATAGTCATTATGTTTTTGAAAGATTATTATTTTCAGGCCAGACTGCATGCCTTGGACAAAGTTTTTGAAACTTGGGGTACATTTTTTTTTTGTGTTCGTTTGAGATGACAAATCCACTAGAGGGCGCTGTCTACATCTTAGCAAATCTGAAATGCGTTACTTAGATTGTGTTTTGTTGTACGTTTCAGATGACACATCCACTAGAGGGCGCTGTCTACATTTTTGTGAATCTTTTTACAGAAAATTTCTGTAATTTACCATCTGTTTTTTTGTTTTTTACTGTAAATTTCTGTAATTTAACGGCTGTTTTTTACAGTAAATTTCTGTGATTTAACGGCTGTTTTTTTGTTTTTTACTGTAAATTTCTGTAATTTAACGGCTGTTTTTTACAGTAAATTTCTGTGATTTAACATCCTGTTTTTTATGGTACATTTCTGAAATTTAACATCAGTTTTTTACGGTACATTTCTGAAATTTAACAGCTGTTTTTTACGGAAAATTTCTGTAATTTACCGTCTTTTAGTTTTTTTACTGTAAATTTCTGTGATTTAACGGGTGTTTTTTTACGGTACATTTCTGTAATTTAACGGCTGTTTTTTTACGGTACATTTCTGTAATTTAACGGCTGTTTTTTTACGGTACATTTCTGTGATTTAACGGGTGTTTTTTTACAGTACATTTCTGTAATTTAACGGCTGTTTTTTTTACGGTAAATTTCTGTGATTTAACGGCTGTTTTTTACGGTACATTTCTGTAATGTACCGTCTGTTTTTTGTTTTTTACTGTAAATTTCTGTAATTTAACGGCTGTTTTTTACGGTAAATTTCTGTGATTTAACATCCTGTTTTTTACGGTACATTTCTGAAATTTAACATCAGTTTTTTACGGAAAATTTCTGTAATTTACCGTCTTTTAGTTTTTTTACGGTAAATTTCTGTGATTTAACGGGTGTTTTTTTACGGTACATTTCTGTAATTTAACGGCTGTTTTTTTACGGTAAATTTCTGTGATTTAACGGCTGTTTTTTACGGTACATTTCTGAAATTTAACAGCTGTTTTTTAATGGAAAATTTCTGTAATGTACCGTCTGTTTTTTGTTTTTTACTGTAAATTTCTGTGATTTAACGGCTGTTTTTTTACGGTACGGTACAAAATTTCTGTAATTTTAACGACTATTATTTTAAGGGTTTTTTCAGCACCCCAGCTGTAGGGGAAAAATAACAGTAAATAATAAAATAACAGATTTTTTTTTTACATTTGTATTTGCATTTACAGCACCATTTATCTTGCTGTATATGTTTTTGCAGGAATGTATGTATATGTTTACTGTAAAATATACAGTAAGTTTCATAATGCAACTTTCAAATACAGAAACACTGCATAACTGTCCTGTAGTAAAATACAGTTTATATTACAGTTAAATACTGGGCCATTTACAAAAATCGTTAAGAGTGTGGAGAAACAGACTGAAAATGTACACTGCACCCTCCTGTTTATGGTTTTCTCCGAGTGTATATTTGCGCGTGTTTGTTAATCTCGGGCTCAAACAGCATGTCATTGGCGTGCAGATTCTCCAGCGCTGGAAGGGCTGAGGCGTGACACTCTATCTGTGACACATCTTCTGTGTCCTTCTCTGATGATGCCAGCAGGATGACAGATCGCCCTACACGCCTGTCACCCGCACACTCACAACTAATACTGCCTTCACTTCCCTCCCCTCGGCCAATCAGGAGAGAGAACTGTGCGCTTGCTGTTTTTTAAAGCAAGTCTCCAGGCCGATGATGAGTAAGCTGGTAAAACAGTGTGTAAAAAGAGACAGTCTGAGAGTATGAGACAGCAGTTCTGGAGGAGCTGTGGAGGATGGGGATTTAGACACGGTCTCAATGTTTGTGTGTGTGTGCATTGTATTACTTGCATTGTGGGGACCAAATGTGTCCACAAGGATAGCAATACCAGTCAATTGTAACCTTGTGAGGACATTTTGTGGTCCCTATGAGTATTTTGAAAAGGTAAAAATGCCAATTGTTTCCTTTGAGGATTGTATTTAGGGGCAGGGGCATCGCTAGACCCCATTTACTGGGGCACGTGCCCCAGTATAAATCGCCAGTGCCCCAGTAAATGCTTTGAGATATGATTTACTTTACATGCAATTATTTATTAAGAGTGGTAATGCCAGAATAAAGACGTTATTCTCTATGTGCAAATAAACGAACGCTGATGAAAGCAATGCAATTTAATCAAAGAACAGACTGAGCATGTGCGCAGAAAAAAACATAACTGTGCCGCCGCTTCTGCTTGGCGCTGACGCGCTGCTCTGCTCCCGGTCCGGTTGTGAACATGCACGCGAAAATAACCGCGTCGATCATGCGTTGTAAAACAGGCACGCAGTGAGCTTTGCAAGTCGACAAAACAAAGTTTAAATAATATGATGTGATCTTATTTATACTGCATGGCTCCTGATAGTTTTTTTTTTTGTATGAAGCAGAAAGGAGGGATGAAGTCAGGGAGGTTAGACTTAATAAACTTCATTCTCGGCCTTGAGTCGGGTCTAAGATAACACACAACAGATAATTCTATAAAACATCTTTTTTTTCTATTTTATTGAATTGTCTATAGAATTTCATTCTTATAAAATTAATATTCATGCAAAAGATTTCTTAAATAATCTTAGCATCACTCCAGTTGTGTCTTTTAGATTGTTTTCCAGTTACATTTAGGATTAATTTCTGTTATGTATTTAGAGTAATAATTAGATAACAACAATAGTACTGCTATTTATTTATTTATTTATTTATTTATTTATTTATATATATATATATATATATATATATATATATATATATATATATATATATATATATATATATATATATAATTTATTTTGGAGGGGATGCTGCATTTAGAATAATAATTGTATAACAATAGTACTGCTATTTATATTTATATATATATATATATATTTATTTATTTTGGAGGCGATGCTGTATGTAGAATAATAATTGGATAACAACAATAGTACTGCTATTTATATATATATATATATATATATATATATATATATATATATATATATATATATATATATATATATATATATATATATATATATATATATATATATATATATATATTTATTTATTTATTTATTTATTTATTTATTTATTTATTTATTTATTTATTTTATTTTTATTTTTTTGGAGGGGGTGCTTAATGTCTAGCAACGCTCCTGGGTAGGGGTATTGGAAAATACAGTTTGTACAAGATAAAAATCATCATGTCTATGGGAAGTCCCCATTATAATGGCTGTACAAGTGTGTGTGTGCATTGTTATCATTGCATTTGGAACCAAATGTCCCCACAATATGTCAATACTAGTACATTTTAACATTATTTTAGTTCCCATGAAGAAAACAACACCTAAATCTAACATAATTAAGTATTATTTTTAAATATAAAAATGCAAATTGTTTCTTTTTGAGGGTTGGATTTAGGTAGGGGGAGAGAAAATACAGTTTGTACAGTATAAAAGTCATTAAGTCTATGAGAAGTCCCAATTAAGATGGCTGTGTGTTTTCATTGTATTCATTACTTTTTGTAGGAACCAAATGTCCCCACATGTATAGCAATACCAAACAATTTCAACATTGTGAGGACATTTTGTGGCTCTTTTGAGGAAAAACAGCTGATAAATCATGATGAATTAAGTATTGTGAAAGTGTAAAACATGCAGATTGTTTCCTGTGATGGTTGGATTTAGCGGTGGGGCAGAGAAAATACAGTTTGTACAGCACAAAAGTCCTTAAGTCTATTAGAACTCCCTAAGATGGCTGTACAAGTGTGTGCGTGCATTATATTCATTGCATTAGGAACCAAATGTCCCCACAAGTATAGCAATACCAGTCTTTTTTAACGTTGTGAGGATATTTTGTAGTTCCTATGAGGAAAATAGTCCATAAACCATGACAAATGAAGTATTCTGAAAGTGTAAAACATGCAGATTGTTTCCTGCGAGGGTTGGATTTAGGGGTAGGGAAGAGAAAATACAGTTTGTACAGTATAAAAATTATTATGTCTATTGAAAGTTCCCATTAAAATGGCTGTACAAGTGTGTGTGTGTGGGTGTGCATTGTATTCATCGCATTAGGCATTGCATGTCCCCACAAGTATATCAATACCAGTACATTTTAACTTTGTGGGGACATTATTTTAGTCCCCATGAGAAAAACAGCTCATAAATCCGACAGAATGAAGTATTGTTAAATGTAAAAAATGCAATATGTTTCCTTTTCTGCTTGGATTTAGGGGTAGGGTATAGAAAATTTAATTTGTACAGTATAAAAATCATAATTCCCATAGACTTAATAAAGATGGATGTACAGTGTGTGTGTGTTTGCATGTGTGTGTTTTCTCTCAGTAATAAAAAGCACAGTCTGAGAATGATTTTCTTTTTTTTATATTTATTTAACCAAGACGTATAGAAAAGGCGACTCTTCTGCTGAGCCCTCAAGCCATGTTTAACCAATTCCCATTCTCATGAAATATTAAGAGAAATAATTAATGATTAATGCCCATGCATATATTCAGTTTCTTCAGACAAAATGAATATATTTGTAAAAGTTAAACTTTAATATACCTCCTAATGCATTGCTAGCTTTCTGGCTGTCATCATTTGTTTTATGCCATTTCCCACATGAAAAAATACTGGAGTCATTACTGTAGTCTTTTTGAACCATACCATAGTCAAGTGTATTATACTCTATATATTACACTGTTTACTGCTCTTTGTTAATGAATGATGCAGCATACTGTAGTTAGTTTACTATTTATGGTCAGTTACTTTTCTAAAATACTAGTTTACTATAGTTAATTGATAAATACCATAGTATAATTTTGTCTTATATAGAGTAAACTGAGGTGTATTGTAGTATAATAAACTAAAAAAAAAACAATAAAAAAACATGGCAACCACCACTCTATTCAAGCATCATATACTCAAAAACAAAAATGCTGGGTTGTTGTAACCCAATGTTGGGTCAAATACTGTCATGTTTACCAGCGATCGGGCACGGCCTATGGGCACGGCAGAGATCGCTGGTGAACTACAATTAAGTCATGAACTACAAATCCCTTCATTCCGCTACACATACACCAGGGCTGCGTCTGAAACCGCATACTTCCACATCATACAGTATGCTAAAATCAGTATGCAAGCCGAGTAGTATGTCAGAATTCGGAAATCAGATGCGAGAAGTACCGGATGACTTAGTACTTCTGGCGAGATTCTGAAGTGCGCTTTCCATGCATGCTGCACTATCCCATGATGCCCCACGAGAGAATTCATGAACGGGAATGAAGCGACGCAACTGACGCAGGTAGGTCACGTAACCATGACAAAATGGCGGATATAGTACGTCCGAATTGCATTCATACTGTATAGAACGTACTTTTTCTAACGGCCGAGTAGTTCGTTTAAATTCAAATGCAGTACCTACTGAGTAGGTGGTTTCGGACACACCCCGGTTTCACTTCCACTGATCACACACACAGCTGAATCCTGTCACTATAGATTGTTTGGACCATTCATACACCCTGCACCCGTTGGTTTTTATGGAGTCGTTTGTTTTTGTATGGTATGTTGTTCATGTGCTGTGTTCCCGTACCTTACCGTAGTTTCTTGTTTTGTTTATTATTGTTCTTTTGATACTTTGATTTTAGGATGTGCTGTTGTTTTTCACGATTATTTCTTCATTAAATGCACTTGGATCCTACCTTTTTGTATCCATCTTTTCAACGTACCGTGACAAATATGGACCAATCCACTTTTAATGTAATTGAAAGAACATTGTGTCTGCCCATATTTGACCCTACACTGGGTTACAACAACCCAGCATTTTGTTTTTGAGTATATGATGCTTGAATATAGCCGGGGTTGTCATATTTGTTTTTTGTTTATTTGTGTGTGTTGAATGACATTTCCAAGATGTCCTTTTTTTGTGGTTGCAAAGTGATTCTGTGTACTTTTAGAGCATTACTATGTGGTTGCTAAGTTGTTCTGGATGTTTTAGCAAATTGTTGCTAAGGTGTTCTGATTTTTTTTTTGTCCAACACTTCGTGGTTGCTAATGTGTTTTGGATTTTGTAGAAGTCACTACTGTTTATAAGGTTTTCTGGGTGTTCAATGTTTAGTACATTGTTATTTGGATGTAAATGTCTTGAACGTGTTTTAAATGCATCACTATACACTACCTGACAAAAGTCTTGTCGCCTGTTCAAGTTTTAGGAACAACAAATAATGACTTGACTTCTGGTTGATCATTTGGTATCGGAAGTGGCTTAGACAAAAGTCTCGTCACTTAACAGAAATAATGTCCAGTATAGAATATAAAGTCATGGTGCAGTGGAAAAAGAATGAATATTGTGTCTGACTCCATCATGAGCTTGGAGGACTGCATCCATACATCTCTGCAACGACTCAAATCACTTATTAATAAAGTCATCTGGAATGGCAAAGAAAGCGTTCTTGCAGGACTCCCAGAGATGCTTCCTCCATCTTACCCCAGACATGCTCAATAATGTTCATATCTGGTGACCGGGTTGGCCAATCGTGGAGCACCTTGACCTTTTTTGCTTTCAGGAAATTTGATGTGGAGGCTGAAGTATGAGAAGGAGCGCTATCCTGCTGAAGAAGTTGCCCTCTCTTGTGGTTTGTAGTGTAATGGGCAGCACAAATGTGTTCATACCTCAGGCTGACACATACTGAATGTGACTCCAAACCTTGTTTTTTCCTTCACCAAAGTTGACTGATTTCCATGAGAATCTTGGGTCCATGCAGGTTCCAATAGGTCTTCTGCAGTATTGGTGAGGATTGGGATGCAGTTCAACAGATTCTATGGAAAAAATCAACTAGAAGTCAAGTTATTATTTGTTGCTCTTACAACTAGGATCGACAACCAGACATATGTCAGGTAGTGTATACTGTAGTTGCTATGGTGTTCAGGTTGTTTTTATGCATCACTATTAAAACTGAAAAGAGTTCATGAAGTGAATCAATAACCAGCTCTTATGATGGAGTTCATGTGTTCATGTCCTATCAGTGAAGGCAGACGCTGAAAACACAAACATCACGTGTTTGGGTTTAGATGAAACTAAGCCACACAGACAAACAAAACCTGCAGACTAATTAGTGGCATGCATTGATTGGCTGTTGTGTTTATGTCTGTTGCTATAGGTTTACTTGGCGCAGGCTCATTGGAAATGTGCTTCAGCCTACGTTTTTATTTATTTTATTTTTTTTGAAACTGCTAAAACTTACTTACACAATGTTGGTTTGACTGCAGTTTCTAGGTTAAATGAACACTAGGGGTAGGGCTGAATAATAAACCACATGATGATATTTACTAAATATCTACTAAATATGCATGGCCCATCACTCCTCCACTTGCATCCTCCCCTTGTGACAAAAAAAAAAAAGGTTTACAAAATTTAAAGATTGTATTCTTGCTTCCAAAGATGGTTAGCACTTTTGCCTCACAGGAAGAAAGTGACTGGTTCGAGTCTTGGCTTTGCCAGTTGGTATTTCTGTATAGAGTTTGAGTTGTGGAAACCCTTCCAAATACAAACTCCATACAGAAATGCCAACGATGCATAAAACCTATGCAGGAATAGTTGGCGGTTCATTCTGCTGTGGCAACCTCTGAGATCAAGCAGAAGGAAAGTGAATGAATAATAACAGTAGTTTGCCTCAGCTTGTGACACCTGATGTGAGATCAGATCTCCTCAGCTGTTTGTAATATTAAAGGCAGGGTGGTCAGTGAGTACAGCTGACTCCAGATAAGTGTCTCCGCCATTATAGGTGAGCACCGTCTGTCTACTTAGGTGTCCCAGTTTGGCCCTGAACGCTTGAAGCTTACACTATCCAGCCACAGCCACAATCCCATCAGCGCTGTCACGCACAGGAGACGGCTTACTGCCATCTCTCCTTCTCTCTCTCTCTCTCTTTCTCTCCCCCTCGCGTGTCCTCCCTCAGAGCCACACATCTGCTGCCATGGGCCTGCGCTTAACGGGGCAGGGAAAATCCTGATAATTCCCACTCCTGCTCCTTTCTCAATGACGGGGAAATTCCTCATTTAGTCTGCGTCCCTGCAGCTGTCACTGTCTACTGCGCGGTGTACGTGTGGGTGTGCGATTGCATGCGTAATCGGCGCTTCAATATGGAGGAGTGTGTTATTTACAATCAGGGTGTTTCTGCATCTCGTGTGGGGAACGTGGACGTGTGCATTTGCTGACATGTGCTCCATTTTATGGCTCTAGCGTAAAATACACCTCCACATTTGTTGTTGATCTGCACATATTCTGGAAAACACCAAACACTGGGGGGATATAATATGAACATATTTCATTCTGGAATTGCTTATGTACTGTACAGTGTTAGAAGAGCAGGTAAAGCACAGTCATTACTAAGTTATTCACCTTCGATTTCATCTTAATATATTCCATCCTTTCATTCTCCATTCATCCATCTACTAATCCATCCATCCATCCATCCAGCCATGATTCTATTGATCTTAGTCCATTTTCATCCATCGCTCTATCTTTTGTATTTTTCTCTTTTTTTCTGTGACTCTTTTCTTATTGCCCTATCCATTCATCTATCTATCCTTCCATCTGTTCATATATACATCCATCCAAAGATTCATCCAGTCATCCATAATTCTATTGATCTTATTCTTAACCCATCACTCTATCTTTTGTTTTCTTCTCATTTTTCGATCAATATTCTTCTTCTATTGTTCTATTAATTTATCTATTAATCCATTCATCCATCCATCCATTCATTTTATAGTACTATCCTCCACCCATCAACCTTTTCCATCAACCTACAGTAGCTCTACCCTGTTCAATTGTTTGGCTGTTCCCTCATTCCATCCATCCATCCATCCATCCATCCAAAATTCTATTGATCTTACTCCATTGTTTCATCCATCGCTCTGTCTTTTGTATTTTTCTTTTTTCCATCACTCTGCTTCTATTGTCCTATCCATTGATCTAATAACAAATCCATCCTTCCATACTCAATTGTACTGTCTTTCATTCAGTGACTTGTTTCATTATACTGTCTTTCATTTCTTTCCATCCATCCAACCACCTTTCAGTCCATCCATTTATTCATCTGTCAATCAACTGTATTTCATTCAGTCCATCCATCTGTTCATTCATCCATCCTTCAATTGTACTGTTTCATTCCATGCATCCATCCATCCTTTCATACTGTCTTTCATTCAGTCCATCCGTCCATCCATTCATCCATCCATCCAACCAACCACATTTCAGTCCGTTAATTTACTGTATTTCATTCCATCCATCCATCTGTCAATTTACTGTATTTCCATCCATCTATCTAGCCACATACCACCCATCCATTCATCTGTAAATTTACTGTATTTTTTTCCATCCATCTATCTATCCACATACCATCCATCCATTCATCTGTAAATTTACTGTATTTCCATCCATCTATCTATCCACATACCACCCATCCATTCATCTGTCAATTTACTGTATTTCCATCCATCTATCTATCCACATACCACCCATCCATTCATCTGTAAATTTACTGTATTTCATTCCATCCATCTATCTATCCACATGCCATCCATCCATTCATCTGTAAATTTACTGTATTTCATTCCATCCATCTATCTATCCACATGCCATCCATCCATTCATCTGTAAATTTACTGTATTTCCATCCATCTATCTATCCACATACCATTCATCCATTCATCTGTCAATTTACTGAATTTTTATCTATCTATCTATCTATCTATCTATCTATCTATCTATCTATCTATCTATCTATCTATCTATCTATCTATCTATCTATCTATCTATCTATCTATCTACCATCCATCCATCCATCCATTCATCTGTCAATTCACTGTATTTCATTCCATCCATCCATCCATCCATCCATCCACATACCATCCATCCATCCATCCGTCAATTTACTGTATTTCATTCCATCCATCCATCCATCCATCCATCAATTTACTGTATTTCACACCATCCATCTATCCGTTCATCTGTCAATTTACTGTATTTCGTTCCATCCATCCATCCATCCATCAATTTACTGTATTTCATTCCATCCATCCATCCATCCATCCATCCATCCATCCATCCATCCATCCATCCATCCATCCATCAATTTACTGTATTCCACACCATCCATCCATCCGTTCATCTGTCAATTTACTGTATTTCATTCCATCCATCCATCCATCCATCCATCCATCCATCCATCCATCCATCCATCCATCCATCCATCCATCAATTTACTGTATTCCACACCATCCATCCATCCGTTCATCTGTCAATTTACTGTATTTCATTCCATTCATCCATCTGTCCGTCCGTCCATCCATCCCCCAGCCCCCCCCCCCCCCCCCCCCCCTTAGTCCGTCAATTTAATGTATTTAATTTCATCCATCTGTCCCTCTGTCATATTCCGATCTGTCAGTTCTATCCCCCTTATCAAAGTGTGGCAGTATTTTTCAGTTTTGCTCTAATCATTAGTAATAGAGATGAAAGTGTCAGCTTGTTCCTCTGTTCGGCCAGCGGAGCGTCCCAGCTCTCCCTGCACGGACAGAGACCTGAGGATCCGACACCGCGGGTTCCTCTCAAATGCAGAACAGGCCATTCGTCAAAACCCTCAGGATTCAGGCTTCATAATAGAGCCAGTCAGGGAGAGAATGAGCGGGATTAACTCAGCCAATGTCAGAGAAAGGATTTAATGATGTCATCCGTATGAATGAAGCAGTTAGCGGCTTAGCTTCCCTGAGGTGGAGACAATCCAAACAAATGAATGCGAACGTTTTGGCAAGGGAAGACGAGAGGGAGAGGAGATGGAGAAAAGTGCACCGTGTGTTTGGCTTTGGTGCTTAAGTGAAAGTGAAGGGTGAACAGCGCTGTTTGGGGGCAGAGTGCGTCTGGCAGGTGATCAAAGGCAAGATTTGGGTATTAGTTTCATACTAATTCATGCCTGATTGTTGCTGGCACATGGTGATGTAAGAAGCGTGAGTCAAAAAGCAGACTGGAGAAAAAAGTCAGCTCACGAAAATCATCCCAGAGGACAATTTGTATCGCTCACAGCGCCGTCTTTTCACAGTTTGGAAGATGCATCAGAGTCCTCTGTTGAGGAAAACGGTTGAACTGCTGAAATTGATGCACTCCTGAAAAACCCACACACAGAAACAAATGAGAACTGCAGAAATGCAGTAGAGTGCAGAGCTGTTAAATGAACATAAACAGCGCACATCAGATCATTTGATCTTGAAAGAATTAGAGATTAAACTAGAGAATCTGAAATGAGAATGCTGTATAACACACCTTTTTTTACATAATTTTTTCGGGGTTTTGACCATTATTTGATAGGACAGTAGTGAGTATTGACAGGAAAGCGTGGGGAGCAGAGAGAGAGGAAGGATCGGCATAGGACCGCGAGGCGGGAATCAAACTTGGGTCGCCGTGAGCTCCAGAGTGCATGTCAACGCACTAACCACTACACCATTGGTGCCGACATAACTTTTATTTTGGATGCAAGTAATCACAACGAATCGTTGCTATATAGATTCACCTTACAATTATACATTCACTGGCCACTTTATTAGGTACACTGTCCAACTGCTCGTTAACGCAAATTTCTAATCACATGGCAGCAACTCAATGCATTTAGGCATGTAGACATAGTCAAGATGATCTGCTGCAGTTCAAAGCGAGCATCAGAATGGGGAAGTAAGGGGATTTAAGTGACTTTGAATGTGACATGGTTGATGGTGCCAGACGGGCTGGTTTGAGTATTTCAGAAACCACTGATCTGCTGGGATTTTCACACACAACCATCTCTAGGGTTTACAGAGAATGGTCTGAAAAAGAGAAAATATGCAGTGAGCGGCAGTTCTGTGGGCGCAAATGCCTTGTTGATGCTAGAGGTCAGAGGAGAATGGCCAGACTGGTTCCAGCTGATAGAAAGGCAACAGTAACTTATATAACCACTCGCTACAACCGAGGTCTGCAGAAGAGCATCTCTGAACGCACAACACATCCAACCTTGAGGTGGATGGGCTACAGCAGCAGAAGACCACACTGGGTGCCACTCCAGTCAGCTGAGAACAGGAAACTGAGGCTACAATTCACACAGGCTCACCAACATTGGACAATAGAAGATTGATGAAATGTTGCCTGGTCTGATGAGTCTCGATTTCTGCTGCCACATTCAGATGGTTGGGTCAGAATTTAGCATCAACATGAAAGCATGGATCCATCCTGATATTTCTGGGTTCAAGCATTCATGTGGACATCAGTTTGGCACATGACCCTTCCTAACCGTTGTTCCACATCCAGTACATCTCTTAATTTCAAAGATGCCCTCTATGTGAAGTGCCCTGTTTTTAGGAATGCTTTGAAGAAGATGCTTTTTTAAGGTGCAGTTCAAGTTGTCGCCCTGGCCTCTGGATTTCCCCACATTTAGGTCTAGCTTAACATGAATGGGATGTACTAGACCAATGACTTAGATCCGTGCCGACTCAAATTTACAACCTACATGACAACCTAGGATATGCTGCTAACGTCTTGGTGTCAAATATCATGGGAGACCATCAGAGTTCATGCCATTGAGAGTTGTACTGTTTTGGCAGGACATGGAGGACCAACAGCATATTGGGCAGGTGTATATAATGTTCTAGCTAATATATTTACTGTGAGTATTATACTGCAGTATTCTGTCTGCAATAATAGAAAGAAATCTGTTAACTAAAATGTAATTCTGGTTTTAATGCATCAATGTTTGGCTGATCTCAACTTCCATAATTGGAAAAACAAATGGTTTCAGGTTTGCAGCTTTCTTTTTAAATATCTTCTTGTGTTAAAAAGAAGAAAAAGCTCAAATGTTTATAACAATTTGAGGGAAAGCAAATATCTGTTTAACATCTATTGAAATATCCAATCCAAACAGTCAAAGATCTGTTGGTCAAAGACACTCATTGGGTTGACAAAATGAATGTGCAGGGAGATCTTTGGGATTGCAAGTGTTTTTCATAACCCAGGCTCATTATTGATACTTGTATACATTTCTGGAGAGCACCAAATACGTCCCAGGTATTTTTATTTATTTTTTTGCAGTTTTTGTTTTCGCGAGTCCACCAAAGGCCGCTGTGTACGCTTTTTGAGTGCCATTCGCACCTGCTGCTCTCACGTAAATCCACCAGAGGCCGCTGTTGACTGACTGACTGACTGACTCACCAATCAACCAATGCACTCTGACCCACCCTTTCCCTAAACCCAAATGACAGTGTTTTTATAAGCAATCCTGAAATACAAAAGCCCTTTCGGCAGCCTGATTTTTAACACGTTTTCAGATTTTACCACATTCTCACCCTGTTATTTACTTGTTTATTTAATTTTTTACCTTTTGTTTTTGTCTTACCTGCTTTCTGAAACTGTTCTTCGCCGGACTTGAATCCTGTCATCTTGGTCAACTTCTCTCTCAAGTCCGCTGACGTATGCAACAAGCCACTGGACAAACTGGTAACAGCGGGAAACAACACGGACGTAAGCGGTCAGCTGGTAGCCCAAGTCATCTGTGGAGTCAGACTGCTCCCTAGTGTTCATTTTAAAAGCAAAATGCTGCCATACTTTGCTCCGGCTACATAATTCGAGATCTCCAGAAATGCACACAGGGGTACGTTTTCACAATGAGCATATATATATATATATATATATATATATATATATATATATATATATATATATATATATATATATATATATATATATATATATATATATATATTATACACTTTTATTTTTGGTGCATTTAATCTAAAAACTAAACTGCAGCAACTTTTAAAATAGCATCAAAATAAAATCTATGGGAAAGCATAATAATAACCTTGATGTGAGCGTCGGCTGCAGCTGTTGAGTTTTGACCTCCAGCCATTGGTCGAACTCTCTATTCCCAGCCCTCCTTCACTGTCCTGGGCTTTCCCTGGAGACATGGCCCTGGACATGCCGTCGAGCTGAACTTTTGGAGAGTCATCCTTGTGTTATTTATATTGGCCGGCTTTAGTTGTATTTCATGTGTGCTCTTGATCTTTAGATGAACATTGCAGCCTGGTTTCGGGATCGGTGTCATAATAAAAGCCAAATGCCAACCTTTCTGAGGTGTCACTGTTGGCTTAACCTCGTGTCTGTTGGGTAAACGATATGTTCTGGCCGCATACCCCTTGTAGATGGGTGCATGAGTTTTAGTGTCATGTTGAATTTTTGACAGGTACAGTATGTGCAGTGGGGTGTCGGATATTTATACAATGCCTGACTGTATATCTGCTTTATTTTCACCACTGCAAATTTTCTGACTATTTGAATTAGAAGACTTGAGGTTTGTTGTTGCTATTTTGTGCCATTTATATTTTTGATATATATATCTGTCATATCAGGCATACCTGTCTTTGGGAATTTTTGCCATTCCTCTTTTATGCTCTATCATGTTGGATGGGAAGCGATGGCTCTGGGCTCTGGCTGGGCCACTCAAGGACATTCACCGAGTTGTTGTGAAGCCACTCGATTGGTATTTTGGTGGTGTGCTTTGTTAGTTATATTTTAGTCAGTTTTTTGTATTATTTATTAATTAAATTATTTTATTTAGATTTTGTTGTTTTATATTTTAGTTTATTTTATTTATAAAAAACATTTTGTTTTATTTTATTCAGTTTTTATTTTATAAATTTAAATATTTTATTTATATTATATTTTATTTTAGTCTGTTTTTTATTTATTCATTAAATTAAATAAATTTTATTTAACTTATTTTAATTTCATTTTTTATATTATATTTGATTTTTATTTATTATATTGCAAGATTAATTAAGTGGGGAAACCACACTCATACGTTACGTTGCAGTCGGCGTCAAATATGAAGGGATTTGGATCCTATTTTAACATCAGGAAATAAAAAAAAAACAGACTTATTGTCTTTGTATCAGTCCAATTTCATTAGGGCTAATACTTGTTTTATAATATATGTTTATATATATATATATATATATATATACTTTTGTAATATCGCTCTATATCTGAATGTGTGTGTGTGTGTGTGTGTAATGAGCATGTGTGAAGGAGTGGAGGTGTTAGCATTTGCTCCTTGATCACAGTTCACAGGAGAGCGAGTCACTGAGAAAACACACTCAGACTGTGTGATTTTTCCATTCTGCCTCCTCCACTTTCATCCTTTGAGATTTAATTACGATCTCTCTTTCACCTCTAATTAGCTGGGTTAGTCCTCTTGTCCCTAATGTTAATTCACCCCTGCACTCTATTGACTTTCATAAATAAACACTGCAGTCTTCCTCTCCTGATTTTACACATACACTGTACAGTTGAAGTCATAATTATTAGTTTTAGTAATCTTTAATGAAAGTCTGAAATTCAAAAATTATTATTCAGCCTAAATTAAGTCTAATAATAACAATACTACTACTATTTCTACTACTACTACTACAACTAATATTACTACTATTATTATTAGTATTATATTTTATTTTTAATTATTTTAATAAGTAATTACACAAGGATTTAAATTATTATTATTATTATTATTATTATTATTATTATTATTAAAACTAATTATATCATTATTATTGCAAATGTAACGATATATTCCATTAGACCTATAATAATAATAATAATAATAATAATAATAATAATAATAATAATAATAATAATAATAATAATAATAATAATTAATAAGAGAAAAACAACAACAACAATAATAATAATAATGATGATAATAATTATAAGTTATTATTATTATTATTATTATTATAGTTATTATTATTTTAAATAATGTAAAGTCATTTCATAAGACTTTAAACATAGTATTTTTATTATTTTTATTTATTTTTTATAGTAATGTAAGGTAATTTTGTAAGACTTTAAAATATTATTATTATTATTATTATTAAGTCATTCTGTAAGATTTTTAATAATACATAAAAACAATAATAAATATTATTATTTTAAATAATATGGTCATTTTATAATACTTAAAAGATAATATTATTTATTTATTTTTTATTTATTTATTATGATTATAAAGTAATTCTGTAAGATTTTTTATAATAATAATAATTATATATATATATATATATATATATATATATATATATATATATATATATATATATATATATATATATATATATATAATTATTATTATTATAAAAAATCTTATAGAATTACTTTACAACAACAGTTAAAGACAGACTTATTAGCCCTCCTAATTATTTTTTTCCCCAATTTTTGTTTCACAGAGAGGTTTTTTTCAACACATTTCTAAACGTAATTGTTTTAAAAGCTCATTTCCAACAACTGATTTAATTTATCTTTGCCATGATTAAATCATATTTAACTAGCTATTTTGTAGCCACTTCTAAACAGCTTAAAGTGACATTTTAAAGGCTTAACTAGGTTAATTAGGTTAACTAGGCAGATTAGGGCAATTAGGCAAGTTATTATATAACGATGGTTTGTTCTGTAGACTATAATGAAAAATAGCTTAAAGGGGCTAATAATATTAACCTTAAAATGGTTAATAAAAAATTTAAATCTGCTTTTATTCTAGCCGAAATAAAACAAATAAGACTTTCTCCAGAAGAAAAAATATTATCAGACATACTGTGAAAATTTCCTTGCTCTGTTAAACATCATTTGGGAAATATTTAAAAAAGAACCAAAAATTTAAAAATTGGGCGGGGGGGGGGGGGGCGAATAATTCTGACCTCAACTATGTGTGTGTGTATGTATGTGTATTTATATGTTTTTATTGTAATTTCATAAGACTTTTATTATTATTATTATTATTATTATTATTTTTTTTAATTATTTTTTCTTTATTTTAAATAATCTAAAGTAATTGTGTAAGATTTTAAAACATATTATTATAATTATTTACCTACAAAGCATTTTTGGCTTCATTTCGGTGCATCCCAAATAAATATCTACTGTCAACCTGTTTGTTTCCCACCAAAAGCAGAATATTCTAAGCATTGTGAATGCAGGATGTGATGCTTTTTGAATGCTCCGATAGAGCCCTTGTTTGTGGAGTCCAGTTCAGGTGGCAGGTGAAGTGTTCAGGTGGCAGGTGGCAATGCTTTTTGATTGACCTGAACATTTTGCCAGGTGGACGTACAAGCACTGGGTTGTGGCCTATGCTGGGTTATGTGTGCTGGGTTATGATTGAGCTGGGCATTTGATGGCCCTGGAGTGGCGCAGGTCATCAGTGGCAGCAGATGAGTGTGTGTGTATATGTGTGTGTGGTTGTTTGTGCAGTAGGCAGATGAAGCCTGTTACTGATGAGCTGCGAATGGATTCTGTAATGCCGCTGTGAAATTGGATCAGTATTGGTGGAAAAGGTTCAATTACCTCAGGTGCCATAGGTCGGACGTCTGCAGCAGGGACTCTTTGATTTTAATTGTGACTTTGATAAACAATGCAGCCATGCCACTGTTATATATTTGTATATATGTAAATATATGCATAAAGGGATGCAAGTGTTATAAATGTTGCTTATATGAGTATAATTTTTTATAATATACAATATTAACCGGGGCGATTCGGTGGCTCATTGGTTAGCAATGTCGCCTCACAGCAAGAAGGTCACTGGTTTGAGTCCCAGCTTGGCCGCTTGACATTTCTGTGTGGAGTTAGCATGTTCTCCCCGTGTTGGTGTGGGTTTCCTCCGGGTGCTCCGGTTTCCCCCACAGTCCAAACACATGCGCTATAGGGGAATTGGATGAACTAAATTGTCCGTAGTGTATGTTTTTGAATGAGTGTATGAGGGTAAGTTTTCCAGTACTGGGTTGCAGCTGAAAGGATATCTGCTGTGCATAACATATGCTGGATAAGTTGGCGGTTCATTCCGCTGTGGTGATCGTCTGATGAATAAAGGGACTAAGCCGAAGGTAAATGAATCAAAGACAATTTTAACGATTACCTTAAATAAGAAAAATATGTTTATATATAAATAAATAAATAAATAAACAAACAAATAAATAAATAATCAATCATTTATGGTAGTCAGTTAAAATTGTTATTAAAAAATTGACACACTTTTGTATGTAAATTTTGAAGATTTGTTAATAATTAATTAAACTATTTAATTAAAATTTTTCTTAAATTGGATGTAAGTTGTCTAAATATGCCAAAAATCTTAACAAAATATGCCAAAAAATATAATGTTTTAAGTCAAACTGTTAAATTAACTGTTATAAAACATTTTTGCTGTGTATAATTTTTGTTGTTGTTGTATATAGGTTTTTTATTTATATATAGTTATATATAGGTTTTTAAATGATTATTTAGTGTATGACTTTAGTTGACCCTGAATTAATTAATTACAGCAACCTAGACCACCCAGAACCTAACTTTAAGGCCCAATCCCAATTTCCCAGACTACACCAGCCACAACAGCAGTATAGCTGCACCCGGAAGTAAGGAGATCAACAAATTAGTATATTTTGTCATTATTACGATTTTTTTTTATAACAAACAAGCATAAATTTTAATATATTCATAACCGCGATCGTGTTTTACCATCATGCTTTAAAAAAAAAATAAATTAAAATTAAAAACGACTAAATTTGGCCATCTATAATCCATAATCATAACTCCTGTGTATAGCAGTCCCACACCATTATGACACTCAATGACACTCGAATACCCTGTCAGAAAAGTACAGTGGCTGAAAATGAGCTTTTTACTGTGTCTGCTGTAGTGGTAATGTTGTTTTTGTGTGTTTACATAGATAAATGTGTGCACGGTGTAAATGCGCAGTATACTTACGATCTTATTGCCACATTAGATCGTTTTGATAACACGATATATGACTTCAGTGATTTCCTGAAGATAAATACCAAAAAATAAAGCAACTGGAATAACAACAGCAGTCGCGATCATCTGATCTCATATGAAGAGATTGTGATGACGTGTGCAGGTGTTGTAGTGCTGTCCCATTTCTAAATTTTCTAAGGGCCAAGGGGAACGGGTAGGGGTACACAAATAGAATTGGGATTAGGCCTAAATTTTGACCACCCAGAAATTTAAACTTTTAAAATTGAGTTTATAAAAAAAAGTGCCTCTTTTTTTGGAGGGGTTTATTATAGCACAGACAACATATACATTTTAAGCACTATGAAAATTCAAAGGGTTTTCTTTAAAACAAAAGCAAACTTTTGCATTTACACCTCTGCATGTGGATTTGGGAAGCTTTTAAATTTGGAAAATCCAGCCAGAAACCCTAAAATAGCTCTTGACTTAAAGACATTAAAATATCTGATATTTTGAATGTACACTTTCCCTTAAAATCATTAAAATCGAACATTGAAATCTATTCATAAGTAATGTTACTGTACATTATTGTATACTAGATTTAAATTAATTGTAATAACCGTGCGATATTCTGCAATAACAGCAGCCTCTTCATCCTTCTGTATTACTCCGCCCACACAGAGTGACAACAGATCAATAAACTCACTACAGTTTGACAAATATTGCAGCTGTTGGACAACATAATGTACTTTTGAGGCTTTTTTAGGAGAGAATGTAGTTGTTTAGATTGCAACTATGCAGTTTATTTATAAGAACAGTGCCTATTTGAAATATTTATAATTTTGGAAATTCAGCATGTCGGCGGCCATTAGCCTGTCATTGAGCAGAGCAAAGATGGTTAACGTTCCACCACAAGATGGCGACAGAGACTGCATAATAAGCCCTTAGAGGACTTATTAAAGCTGATTAAATCATTATAAAGCAGGTAAGAGACATTCTAAGTCAATCTTTCTCTTTTGTATGTTGTAGTGCTGTATTTATACCACAGTAATCTGATAGTATTTGCGTTGGCTTTTTCTGGGTAAATTATTGTCATATACCAATTGCAAAAGAGAAGTACTGGGGAATCTCTGTAGACTGATGGTATTTCATGCCGTTCAGTCTTATAACCTTAAAATGCAAGCAAAATCAGCTGTTTTGTCATCGCTTTAGACATTACGCAAGAGAATCATTCAAATACTAACTCTAAAGTGATGTTTGTGAAGTAGCAACAGTTTCTGCTGTTCTGACGTCGGAGAAAGAAAGAAAGAAAGTAGTCCCTCAAAAGAATTTTTAGACTCTCCATGTTTGATTTTCCTTTTTATTTACATGATTATGCTGTTAAACTGTTGTATAAACGCAATATCACACTTGTAGCAGTGCGATATGACTGTATATCAGCACTGGTGGTACACTAAGGCACTTGGTCAGTGCCGATATACAGCCATATTGCACTGCCATGAGTGTGGTATTGCTCATATATATATATATATATATATATATATATATATATATATATATATATATATATATATATATATATATATATATATATATATATATATATATATATATAATAATAATACATAATATATTGAGTATGTTTCAATGTCTTTCTATTTAAAACTTTGCTTAATTCAGTGAGTTGATTTATTCATTTTTTTGTTGATTCCTAATATTAATATTCAAACCTTGTGCTGTTGTATTTATAATAATAATATATATATATATATATATATATATATATATATATATATATATATATATATATATATATATATATATATATATATATATATATATATATATTTCTTAAAAGTCAATGAAAGCAGTGGTCATGCTGAGAGAGTTTGTGAAAGTGCAAAAGTACAAGCACAACAAACAGTGTCAGCGTCTGAGATCTCACCTTACCTTCCCCATTGTGCATGCAGGAGCCGTCATTTCATTGGCTCTGTGGATCGACACGCTAATCATTAGCCTCGCTCTCACCCTTTATACACTGTGTGAGGAGAAATCGGACATGAGCGTCTGCTGCACACGCCGTCCGCAGGGGTTCAGGCGTCTTGGGTTTGTGTGCAGCTAATTCCGCTAATACAGATTAGCTCCTGTGGGAGCGGGATATTGATTGAACAACAAAGACAGGACAGAAAGAACGCTCCAACATTCAATTATCCACACCAGTAGACATGAAGCCATCTCTCCTCCTCCCGCGTCCGTCTTCCTGGAAGACACTTGATGGGGGAGGAAGAGACACAATCTGTGCAAGAATACTGTGTTTGTGTGTGTATTATTGGGGACTTGATCTATATTCATTGTGGTGTACCAATCCAGTGTGTTTGATTGATAAAGCTAGCATTAACTGTTATAGTGTGCTAGGGCGTATCGATTTTACTTGCTCTCTAGTTTCTTTTGTTCTTTTTTTATCACATTTTACGAGGCCTAAGGTCATTTAATTTATTCCCTGGTTGGCTACTTTTATTCATTAGTATGTATGCTAATGAGACTCCAGTATTAACTTGGCGGGTCTGGTGCTAAACTCCGCTCGTTTTACCTGACAAATGATACGTGAAGGCGGCACACGCAACAGATGTGATCTTGAGATCACACCCTGACTTTACTGACACGGCTTTATCATTACAATAAATAATAGCTCATGTGAGTGAATTAAGAAGGTAATGATGAGAGGTGTGATGAAACGTAGCATCTGAATAGGTTAAACGTCTGTGCGGTGTTGATTTAGAGTCATCTTTCAAACTATTTTCTGTCAAGCTTTCAAGCCACACTCACAAAACGCACAACAGATCCTTAGTTTAATCAGAGTTTTTATGCTATATACCAGGAGTGGGCAAACTCAGTCCTGGAGGACCGGTGTCCTGCACAGTTTAGCTTTAACACTAATTAAGCACACCTGAACATGCTAATCAGTGTCTTCAAGATCACTAGAAATCTATAAGCAGGTGTCTTTGATTAGAGTTGGAGCTAAGCTGTGCAGGACACTGGCCCTCCAGGGCTGAGTTTACCCATCCCTGCTATATACTGTTTCTTTGACAAAATAATATCCACTAAAATGATATTAAAAACAGATTGGCAGCATGTTCCTGATTTAGCTTACATATTGTTCACTTGTTTTGAAATCATGCTAAACACATGGTAACAGCATATTAATTGATGTTAGCAAAATGTTAATTCATGTTAATCATGTTGATTTGTTAATGCTAATGTTAATTTCACTTGAAAACAATCAATTCATAGCTTACTAATTCATGCTAGCGACATGCTAAGAACATGTTACAGACATGTTATTTAATGTTATAAATGTACTAAATCATGCTAACAATAATATTCAATTCATCTTTACATTTTTAAGGCGCTTTTACAATGTAGATTGCTTCAAAGCAGCTTGACAGAAGTTCTAGTAAATTGTAACTGTGTCAATTCAGTTTTCAGAATCAACGTTCAGCTTAGTTCAGTTCCTTTTTATATACACGATTATGCCGACGAACTGTTGTATAAATGCAATATCAGACTTAGTAGCAGTGCAATATGACACTGGTGGGACACTAAGGCACTCGGTCAGTGCCGATATACAGCCATATTGCACTGCTATGAGTGTGTCATTGCTCAATATATATATATATATATATATATATATATATATATATATATATATATATATATATATATATATATATATATTGGCAGCATGTTCCTGATTTAGTTAACATATTGTTCGCTTGTTTTGAAATCATGCTAAAAATATGGTAACGGAATGCTAATTGATGTTGAAAACATGGGAGCAAAATGCTAATTGATGTTAATCATGTGGATTTGTTAATGCTAATTTCACTTGAAAACAATCAATTCATAGCTAACTAATTCATGCTAGCGACATGCTAAGAACATGTTACAGACATGATAATGTTATAAATGCACTAAATCATGCTAACAATAATATTCAATTCATCTTTACTTTTTATAGCGCTTTTACAATATTTTATAGCGCTTTTAAAGTGCTTTTACATATTGCACTGCTATGAGTGTGACATTGCTCATATAATATATATATATATATATATATATATATATATATATATATATATATATATATATATATATATATATATATATATATATATATATTGGCAGCATGTTCATGATTTAGTTAACATATTGTTCGCTTGTTTTGAAATCATGCTAAAAACATGGTAACGGCATGCTAACTGATGTTAAACACATGGTAGCAAAATGCTAATTGATGTAAATCATGTGGATTTGTTAATGCTAATGTTAATTTTACTTGAAAACAATCAATTCTTAGCTAAGAGCAGCTAGAAGTTCTAGTAAATTGTAACTGTGTCAGTCCAGTTTTCAGAGTTGAAGTTCGCTTTAGTTTAGTTCAGTGTGGTTTGATTTTCACTGCTGAAAGTTCAAACACTGAAGAGCAAATCCATCAATACCCAGCTCCACAAGTCCCGAAGCATGCATGCCAGTAGCGCCAGTGGCGAGGAACAAACTTCACCAATTGACAAAAGTGAAGGAAAAAACCTTGAGAGAAACCAGGTTCAGTTCAAACATTTCTCCTCTGGCCAAGCTTCTTGTGCAGAGCTGCAGTCTTGGTGCTGGAGGCTGGAGAACCCTGGACATCCATCGTGGAGAAGCTGCAGGTGTGAGTAGGTCACCGGCGGATGTTCAGACTTGCCAGCGGGATCAATGTAGAGACTTATGTGTCACTGTGGTCTTTCAGGAATCGGTCTCATGCTCTTCACTTCTCCATGACCGCCACAGCATCTGCTTAAGATACGGCCTGGTCAAGGACTATGGATGCCTCTAGAAGTCCTTTATGGTTGCCATCATCTTTTCATATGTCACAATCTCTAGAGGCCTCGGGATGAGCATCCCCATGTGGAAATAGAGAACAAAGAAAACAATTAGCTTAGCTGCTGTTCATAGTGTATTTAAACGAGTGCTATAAATCAAAATAGCAGTTATATGAAAAAACATGAAAAGCACTATATTGTTTCTAGCAAAATGTCTGGTGCATCACTCATGCATCTTACCGTTGTGATGCATTGTGTGTATGCTTTACTAAAAAGATAGGTTTTTAATCTAGTATTGAACTGAGAGAGTGTGTCTGAGCCTCGGACATTATCAGGAAAGTTAATCCATAGTTTAGGAGCTATAAAAGAGAAGGCTTGACCTCCTTTAGTGGACTTTGCTATTCTGAGTACTACTGGAAGCCTGAGTTTTTAGATTTTAAAGATTGGGTTGGATTGTAGCAAGACAGTAGGTTGGAAAGAAAAACAGGAGCTAGATTATTTAAAGCTTTATATGTAAGAAGCAATATATTATAATCAATGCAAAACTTAACAGGCAGCCAGTGAAAGGAGGATAACGTTGGGGGGAAATTATCATATTTTCTAGACCTGGTAAGAACTCTGTCAGCTGCATTTTGCACTAACTGAAGTTTATTAATAGAGGATTCTGGGCAGCCAGCAAACAGAGCATTACAGTAATCCAGCCTAGAAGTCATAAAAGCATGAACTAGCTTTACTGCATTTGAGATAGATAGCATACTTCGTAATATGCTAACATTTTGGAAAATGTGCTTTAAACTGAGTCAAATCATAGCAACATCCTATTCATGTAGCTCTGTCATCAAACGTTACTCATATAACTGACTAAAAATGACAAAAACATGAAAAAATTACTTTTTACCTACCAGTTTCATTGCTTCACTCCTTTTCATGAATTCTCTTACATGGCTTCATCCATGTAGTTCTGGTCGATTACTTTTCAATATGCAGTGAATACTTTATATAGTGAATACTTTATAATAGGGAAGTATGCAATTTTGGATGCACCGGTATTATTTCATGCTAGCAAAAATGCTAATACGGTAGAACCGTGCTAGCAGCATATAGCTTTATCATCAAACATTGCTCATTTAGTTTACAAAGAATATTTATTCATCATAAAATAATTGTATTTGCTTGAAAGGAGATTGAATACAACTCTACACCTTTACGCTATTCAGCACACAAGAAACAATGAACATGCTAATTAGTCCCGCCTCTACTCAATCACACTGGACCTGCTCTACTTTCACTCGCTCAACTAAATTCCCCACAAAGGCAATCCGTAATATTTGATTAACCCATCCATACATGTCTGATCCAGAAACAGATTCTGAAGAGGAAGAGTGAATTTGTACAGCTCGCTTGGCAGTCTGTGTCACAGTGGCAATACATTTCGTGTGTCGCTCTCTACAACATTGGATATGCAACTGTAATTGATTTCATTAGCCTTTGACTTGACTACGTTATCAAACAGCTAATAACGTGTTGCTAATCTTGCTCATACCTTGTTTTTTTAACGTCTTAGACAGTGAACTGTCAATAAGTCGTAAAGTAGAAAGGCATAGTTCATCAAAACATTTATATACATTATATATGTACAATGAATGACTTTGTTTTGTTTAATTTCGGCTTGATTTATGGAGTTTTTTGCTGTTTATTTATGCTTTTGAATTGCATTATGTGACCTTGATCTATCCTCTAACAACTTCTGATGTTGAAAAGTTTGATAATAGTAACTTAGATTGACATTTTATTAGTTTGAAGTGATTTTGTTGCGGAGACTATTTTCTTTCATCACCTTTAAAATCTTCAAAAAATGGCAACGTCGAAATAGCACTGTGGTGCGAAGTATCTTTATTTATAGTGCTCAGTGAAATAATCCCCCAATATAATATCCAGCAAAAACAAAACAAAAATATTTACAAGACAAGTAGCACTTGGCTAACGTTTTCCTTCTAGAAATAAAGAAATCCGATAATTCCACTTATGCTCCACACAACCTTACTCCTACACCCCACAACATACTGTGCTCACTCTGCCCTTTTTATAGCAGGGGAGACTGGTATGGAATGGCTCATACCATCACAGAAGGTAAGTATCAGGTAAATATATCTGTAAACATTTCTTTGATCAAAATTTTGATATATGTATACACTCTGTTTGCATGCTATAAAGCTTTGCACATAATTCTTTCTATATTTTCTGGTTTTTATAAACCCCTTTTGTTCATGAGCTTGGAGGACTGCATCCATACATCTCTGCAAGTCATCTGGAATGACAAAGAAAGCGTTCTTGCAGGACTCCCAGAGTTCATCAAGATCCTTTGGATTCATCTTTAATGCCTCCTCCTCCTCTTTCTTACCCCAGACATGCTCAATAATGTTCATGTCTGGTGACTGGGCTGGCCAATCCAGGAGCACCTTGACCTTCTTTGCTTTCAGGAGCTTTGATGTGGAGGCTGAAGTATGAGAAGGAGCACTATCCTGCTGAAGAATTTGCCCTCTCCTGTGGTTTGTAATGTAATGGGCAGGACAAATGTCTTAATACCTCAGGCTGTTGATGTTGCCATCCACTCTGCAGATCTCTTTCACGCCCCCATACTGAATGTAACCCCAAACCATGATTTTTCATTCACCAAACTTGACTGATTTCTATGAGAATCTTGGGTCCGTGTTCCAATAGGTATTCTATCTGTGACGATTGGGATGCAGTTCAAATAATTCATAAGAAAAATCTAGAATTTAGAAAGAAAAAAAAAGGGTTTGACATGGGAACTTCAAATGATGACATACATTTCACTATATTTTTGACAGAATCTAATTGCATTGTGTTACCCAGAACAATTATGAATGTCATGCTTATCTTACAATCAAGAGGCTTTTCTCAACCCTGATTTGCTGTCTCAGTTTATCCTCTTCTCTGCTGTAGGCCAGGTCATTACAAGAAACCATTTTCACTTGATTTTCGAGACCTGTCATAATGCTTTTACCAAGCGGGTCTCTGTAGGTGCTTTGTCCCTCCTGGCCATGTGAACAACTTTCACTAAACATCAACAATGCTGCTGCTGTCCAGGGACATTGATGCTGAGAAAGCAAGTTGTGAGTGACTGTGAAAAGGGCTTCCGTTTGACTTGACCACTGGCCTTTCTGAACAACACAATCTAAAAAAAAAGATGCTTCTTTAAATGTTCTTTGCAGATAATAAGAGTTCTATTTAGCAACTCCTGTTTATGTTGAAATGGTTCTTTGTGGCAATTTAGGGTTCTTTATTTTCCGCCTTTTGTTTTTCAAATCTGTTACTGACCAAACACCTGCAGGCTTTCTGGAACTCAACCATCAACCATACTAGGGCTGCACAATATATCATTTCAGCGTCAATATCGCAGTGTGTGCATTCCATAGTCACATTGCAACGATATGCAATGTCCAGTCTGAATTATCGTTGAGCAGGAGCTACAGAATTGTATTTAATCACTGTATTCATATGGAATTTATATAATTTATGCTAAAAACATTTATTTCTTGGAATTTTGTCTTGTTTCTCGTCCAAATCTCCACATATCAAAGTGAAAACAAGATTATTTAACTTACTCCACTGGCAGATAATTTTGTTAAAGCAAGCAAAAAACTCTTAATTTTCACTTGTTTCTTCTGATGGTGAAAACTAAACAATATTTTTACTTGTTTTTTTTTTCTGGTCTTTTTTTCTGATAGTTAGACTAGAAACAAAACAAAGTAAGAAAAGCATTTTTTGCATTGTGATTATTCAGCTTTTGTACCCGAATTCTGTTCAACCTTCAAATAAAGCTATTTAAACTATCTTCTGTAGCTGTATTAATATTGCAATATTTATTGAAGAAAAATTAAATATTGCAATATCAGATTTTTCCAATAACCATACTTTTTATTTAATTTATTTTTTCCAGTATTACTTGGGTTTATGTATAAAAATTTTTACAAATTATATATACCCCATGACTTTGTTTTACCAGTAACTGTATCACATACGGTCAATTGTTGCTGCTTTTTGCCTTCATTAGCATACATGTTTGTATCTAAACAAAGGGAGCAGACACTTTAACTTTAAACTCATACTTGTATATTTCCAACCCAGGCTCATTCTGAAAATGTACCCCTTTATACATTTATGGAGTGCACCAAATCTGTCCCAGGAGTTTTTGTTTCCACTCATATTTCTCTCATGAGCGCTGTTCTCATGTAAATTCACCAGAGGCCGCTGTCGACTGAATGACTGATCGATTGACTGATCCACCATTCCCTAAACCCAACCAACGGTGATTTCAAAAGCAACGATTGACCCGCCCACTGCCTTCCCTAAACCCAACCACCGTTTTTAATAAGCAATCCAGAAAAAGTAAAGCCCTTGCCTGATTTTTACCACTCTTTCAGATTTTTACTATATTCTCACTCTGTTATTTACTTGTTTATTTTATTTTTTGGCTTCTGTTTTTGTCTTACCTCTCAAACTCCATCATCGTGGTCAACTACTCCCTGCGTCTTAAGTCCGCGGAGGTACATGGCAAGCTACTGGACAAACTGGTAACTGCGGTTAAGCCTGAAAACTGAAGGGAAGCAGTCAGCTGCAAGGGCATCATACTGACCTGTACCATTCGTTTTAAAGACGAAATGCAGCCATACTTACTTCTGGCTACATAATTCGTGATCTCCAGAAATGTATATAGAGCTACACTTTCAGAATGAGCCTCTGTTGTGTTTCAGATGCTGTGATATATCACTCAAAACGATAAACATAAAGGTATCATAATTGGAACTGTGAAAATGTTGGGCCGTGGACCATGTAAAACATGTATTGTTCTCTGATGAGTTCACCTTCACTGTCTTTCCCACTTGCAAGAGAGTTACGCTGTGGAGAAGCCCCAAAGAAGCGTATTATAAGTGTTATATTAGCCACAAAGAAGCGTATAGATATATTTGAGTAATAGTGAATATATTATATAAGCCATTTGTAGAAATGTCAGCTGCTTCCAAACTTTTTCAAGGTGCTCACTTTCAAACCATGGTTCTTTTTTATTGCAGTGTTTCCCAACCCTGTTCCTGAAGGCACACCAAAGGTACACATTTTCGCAAACACATCTGTATCAACTCATCAGAACATTAGAAGAGACTCCAAAAGCTGAAATGAATAGGTCAGATAAGGGAGACATCCAAAACGTGCTGTTAGTGTGCCTCCAGGAACAGGGTTGGGAAACACTGCAATAAAAAAGAACCATGGTTTGAAAGTGCTATATAGCATCTTGAAAAGTTTGGAAGCAGCTGACATTTCTACAAATGGCTTATATAATATATTTGCTAATACTCAAATATATCTGGATGCTTTTTTTGGCTAATATAATACTTGTAATATGCTTCTTTGGGGCTTCTCCACACCGTAACTCTCTTGGATGTGGGAAAGATGTGGGTTCTACACAATCGATTTGTGTTGAGAACTTGAAGTTAACATGGTTAATTTACTAATTTTTAAAATTTAAGTGGATTGAGCTCAAACAATTAAGTTGCCCCCCCAAAAAAAAATGCTCAAGAACTGTGTTGTCAATTTAAATAAGTAACAGCAAATGTAATTTTTTTTTTTAATGTCTATTTTTTTATGTGGATTGAAAATGAGGTTTGTAAATTGAAGATGATGTGGACCCCAAAATGTGGCATTTTATAGTGCAATTCCTCTTCTAAGGAGAATATCTAACATACCACAAATGTTCTGGAAAAAAGACAGTGAGTTGGGAAACCTTTAGGGAACCTTGTGAAAATGATTCTATTTAGCTCATAACCATTTTTCCTAAGAGTGCGTGACTACAAACTTGAATCCTAATTAAATCACAACAATATAAACAGCAATCCAGTGTTTGCTTGGTTAGCCGCAGACCACCACTGCAAGTTTTGTGTGTGTATAATACTGCAGTTTGATAAGTAGAGCAGAAATGCACTTTGATGCTCACTCATTATTCCCAATTAAACGAAGAGATTAATGAGTAACTACTAGAAAGATCATTTATTTAAATGTATTAAGTGATCTGGCTCTGGAAGTAAGCCTATGGCCTTAACCGAACTTCAGCTGACGCTTGCATTTTTAATCTGTGCTGTTTGTTTTTAGCATAACAGAAACGTATTCTGATTTACGCCACGATCAATATTATATACGCTCTTTTGTGTGTTAATGTACACGAAAGCAGATCTCCCTGGAAAGTTGGCCCTCAGTTGTAGCTATATCATGTTTTCTGCTATGGCGAGGTGCCATTAAAGCTTAATGTTCATTACAGCAGCGAGGCAATATTTATTTTACGATACTTTTTACACAAGAGTATGCACAACTCTCTTCTCCATTAATAATACAAGTCAAACCCTTGAAATCCACTGAAATATTGAAGCCCTTGCTGCTGTGTAGATAATATGAATGAATCACTATCACACACATTTACGTCAAAGAGAAAAAATGAGATCAGGGGTTTAAGGTTTGGTTTTTCAGCACTGGAGCTGAGCTAATCTTGTGTGATGATGACGTAAGACCAAGAACTGCTTGGAAAGCAAAGTTGCTGTGCTTTGGATTACATGTAAGCTAGTGTGTTTGGTGTTGTGGGACGTCGCACATTACATTATCATACACAGCTACCAGCATAAAGTCAGATCATTACTTCTGCATGAGCAGTAACATGCTGTTTTTGTGTCATTGTACATCTCACTGTCTGTCATCCAGAACATTTGCGCTGTGTTTGATATTCTCTCGAAAAGAGGAAGTGGACTTTTAATATGCACACCACACATATTTTGGTGTCTACATCATATTCAAATTACAAATGTACTTTTCTTTACACTCAAAAAAAGGACATTTGCTGTTCGTTTAATTGTTTTATATTCAATCTATTTCAATTTGTAAGAACTAAGAAGTTAATTAATTACTTCATGTTGTCCCAACATTGTGCATGTCCATTGTGTAAGCCCACCATTTTTGTCAGTGTACGTATAAGGCATGTTATTTGCAAATTGAGTACATAAACAGGGCTCACAATTAACTATTTTACTTTACTTTTAAGCACCGGTGTATTTAAAACAATATAAATCAGGGCTGAGTGGCGCAGTAGGTAGTGCTGTCGAGGGATCCTCGAGCCCGGGGCTTCCCCCCGTTTGCAGAGCGAGAGGGGAGCCTGAGCTCGGTGGATCTCAGAACTCCCCGTCTGCAGTAGCTAAGGGAACACGAGAGGGAAAAAAGGAGGCTAGACAAATGTTTCATTGTTATGCATGATGTATATATTTGGATGGTGGGAGGAAACCGGAGAACCCGGGGAAAACCTACGCGGACACGGGGAGAACATACAAACTCCTCACAGAAACACCTACCGACCTGGCAAGACCAGGGTTGGCAGTGTTCTTGCTGTGGGGCTAACAGTGCTAACCACTGGGCCTCCGTGTCGCCCGATCTAAAGTGAAGGAGGAGAATGGGGAGGAAGGGGGGTTTCTTCCAAACGAAGATAAAGTGGACTGAGGACTGTGGTTATTTATAGTAGCTTATGGCTCATATGATTGGATGATACTGATTAGCTTAATACGAGACCGGCTGTGATAAATCATAAGCACATGATCCTCTCGAAATTAGTTTATTAATAAACCTCACACTGCAAGAGCGATGCAGTGGCGCAGTAGGTAGTGCTGTCTCCTCAAAGCAAGAAGGTCGCTGGTTCGAGCCTCGACTGGGTCAGTTGGCGTTTCTGTGTGGAGTTTGCATGTTCTCCCCGCGTTTGCGTGGGTTTCCTCCGGGTGCTCCTGTTTCCCCCCACAGTCCAAAGACATGCGGTACAGGTGAATTAAGTAGGCTAAATTGTCTGTAGTGTATGAGAGTGAATGAGTGTGCATGGATGTTTCCCAGAGATTTTTTGCAGCTGGAAGGGCATCCACTGCGTGAAACATGTGCTGGATAAGTTGGCGGTTCATTCTGCTGTGCGACCCCGGATTAATAAAGGGACTAAGCCGAAAAGAAAATGAATGAATGAATAGTATAGAAGTATGTGGTTTCAGACGCAGCCATTAAATCGGATTACACCATTAGCATCTCAATCAGTTTAGATCATTCGTCTGTTTAAATATTGAAATAACTATTGCTATTTTCTGGTGTAATAATCATTGTGAAAAGTGCCTTACAAGTAAACTTAAATTGAATTGAATTCAATAATCAAGAGGCGCCACGGTGGCTCAGTGGGTTACCTCTGGGTGTTTCAGTTTCTCTCGCAGTCCAAACACATGCGCTATAGGTGGATTGAGTAAATTAAATTGGCCGTAGTGTATGAGTATGTGTGAATATGAGTGTATGGGTGTTTCCCAGTACTGGGTTGTGACTGGAAGGGCATCCGCTGTGTAAAACATATGCCGGAATAGTTGGCGGTTCTTTCCACTGTGGCCACCCCTGATTAATAAAGGGACTAAGCTGAAGGAAAATGAATGATTGAATGAAATGGCACTCATATGTGCTGTTTTAATAATGTAAAGTGGACACTGCCTTCACTATTGCACTTTACATTTTACAACTACTGTAAAGCTGCAAGTTAGAGGTAGGTTTGGTGCCTTCAGTTGTAAAGAAGTGAGAGACTGCAGCTTTAAAGTAATAAACAGTCTTAAATTTATTGTACCGACTCTTACCACCCCCAAGAGGAATAAAAAACCCCTCTAAAGTGGAGCAAATTCACTCTAGCCCCCTTTGCCCAAAAATCATATACTGCTAACTCCCAAAATGACTGCAATAAGACTCAGAGGACGTGGCAAATGGCCGTCTTTTCTGCTATCAGATTGGCCTTGCCGCTCTGCGCTTCGCCTCTGGGTTTTATTACTGCTGTGACAGAGCTTTGAAATCAACTGAAGTCCACTTTGGCCAGAGAGAGAGAGAGAGAGAGAGAGAGAGAGAGCAGATAGGATCAGACCAGGCAGAGCTGGAGGAGGTCAGAGTTGTATTAACCCGGGAAGGGATTAGCCAAGAACCACAGGGGGGATTCAGTGCCCGGAGGCCCCTTGAGGCAGGGACCTTGCAAGGTGGCCTGAGAACATCTCTCTGTGTGTGTGCATGTGCGTGTGCGTGTGTGTGTGTGGCTTGTATTGCTTACTTTGTATGACCCTAGAAGTATAGCAATACCAGTAAATGTTAACCTTCTGGTCCACATGAGGAAAAACAAGCTTATAAATATCACCAAATGAAGCATTTAGTAAATGTAAAAATGTAGATTGTTTCCTGTGAGGGTTAGGTTTAGGGGTAGATCAACAGAAAACACAGTTTACATATCATTATGTCTTTGAGAAGTCCCCACACGGACTTGTGTGTATGTGTGTGTGTGTGGTGCTAAGAGGATATATCTGACTTAAATAAAATTTGTGCATTCTTGAGAGTGTATGTGTGTTCCTGATAAGCACATGCATAGTCTATATCCTCATATTTGTGTCCAGTGTCAGTTCTGGCGACCCCTCTGAAACGCAACCACCTGAGAGGTAGCCAATCTCTTCAGCTCTCTTATCAGAGATCTGTCTGTTGGATGTCAGCAGGTTTCTTCTACACACACACACACACATACATACACATATAAAGAGAGCTGATGGAGAGGACCTGCTGCTCAGTATGGGGCCGGTAAAGCCGTATTCCTGTTTCAGATCTCTCCACGGGGCCCCAAGGGCCGCGGCAACAGGTCAGCACATCATACAAACTCACATCAGCTCTTTACAGCACAGATCAACAAACTTCATCCCGCCAGCGCAGAGCAGTGTGTGTAAAGATGTAGGCAGTAAATGCCAATCGTCTGTTTGTACACTAATAAATATAGTGCTGGGTTTACTTTCAAGCTTTTTCACTTTTTGCTAGGGCATTTGGAACTCTCGCACACTTGAGGTAAACATGACATTCTGAAGAAGAAGAAGAAGAATAGTATTTTCTTGGATAAATACATTTTCAGGATCTATACATATAATTCAGAAACCTAGATTAATAGCAACACCAGTGGCCAGTAGGTGAATTACAACAATTTACGCGTAACGTACTTAACATGATTCAATGTCCCAAAACACTTGCTGGGATGTTGCTTTCCACTCTTCTCTTAGGTACAGGCGTAAGAAAAAATACAGAATATTGAGACAATTTTAACTTCTCTTTACGTTTTGAATTGCAATGTTTTATTGACACCATATTACTAAACTAAACTAAACTAAACTAAACTAGTAAACCAACCCACCAAACAAACCTACCCATCCACCAAACCAAATCAACTTAACACAACCAACCAACCAACCAAACCAAACCAAGTAACATACAACCAACCAACCCACCAAACAAACCCACCCATCCACCAAACCAAATCAACTTAACAAAACCAACCAACCAACCAACCAAACCAAACCAAGTAAACATAAAACCAACCAAGCCATCAAAAAAACCCACCCATCCACCAAACTAACTCAATTCAACCCAACCAATCAAACCAAATCAACATACAAACAAACTCACCCACCAACCCAACAAACCAACCAACCCAACAAAACAAATAAAACCAAACCAAACAAACCCACCTATCCACCAAACCAAATTAACCCAACTAAACAAACAAACCCACCAATCCAACAGCCTCCCAACCCAACCAACCAAACCAAACCAAACTAAATAAACATAGAAACAAACCCTCCCACCTACCCACCCACCAACCAACCAACCCACCAACAAACCAAACCTAATCAAACTTAATAAACACACAAACAAACCCTCCCTCCACCTCACCCACCAACCAACCAAACCAAACCAAGTAAATATACAAACCAGCCCAAACCATCCAACCAAGCAAGCCACCAAACAAACCCGCCCATCCCCCGCCCATCCCCCACCCCACAACTAACTCACCAATCCAACCAACCAAACCAAAACAAACCAAACCAAATAAAATACAAACAAACCCTCCCTCCCACTCACCCACCAACCAACCAACCAACCAACCAACTAAACCAAACCAAGTAAACATACAAACAAACCAGCCCAAACCAAACCAACCAACCAAGCCACCAAACAAACCCGCCCATCCCCTAAACCAAACCAAACCAATTCAACCCAACCAAACAAAGCCACCCACCACCCAACCCACCAATCCAACCACTTGCCAACCCAACCAAACCAAACCAAATAAAAATACAAACAAACCCTCCCACCTACCCACCCACCCACCAACCAACCCACCAACAAAACCAAATCAAACCAAATAAAGATACAAACAAACCCTCCCTCCCACTCACCCACCAACCAACCAACCAACCAAACCGAACCAAGTAAACATACAAACACACCAAACCAACCAACCAAGCCACCAAACAAACCCGCCCACCCCTAAACCAAACCAATTCAACCCAACCAAACAAAGCCACCCACCTCCCAACCCACCAATCCAACCACTTGCAAACCAAACCAAACCAAATAAAAATACAAACAAACCCTTTCCACCAACCTACCCAGCCACCCACCCACCAACCAACCCACCAACCAACCCACCAACAAAACCAAACCTAATCAAACCAAATAAAAATACAAACAAACCCTCCCTCCCACTCACCCACCAACCAAACAAACCCACCCACCCATCAAACAAATCAATCAATCAATCAATCAATCAATCAATCAATCAATCAATCAATCAACCCAAAAAGTAAGCTGGAAAACTAGAACTGAGCCATGTAGCTCAGTAAATGAATTAGTAAATGTGGTTTAACTCTTTCTGCTTCATGAGTGCACTGATATTTTGTTTTCTACACTGCGCTTTCTGAGAATCACACAACTGAGAAAAACTGACAAAGTGCAGCAATCATAAGCTGAAACCCTGCAGTAACGTCTCCTTCTACATTCTTCTCGCCAACTAGCTGGCATGTTTAGAAATTCACAGCAGATGTAAGAATGGCTTGAAGAAACTGTCAGTGTGACTGTACTAGGATCATTTCAGCCGATTAGATCTGCTGGTGCTCTGTGAGATTCAGGGGCTCCTTCAGGCCCTAACAGGGAATGGGAATTAAAACAACTGGCATTCGCTAGTCCTTTAAAAAGTTCTGGCCTTTCGTTTTATTTTTTTCAAAACGTATTCGAGATATTCGGTCTTCTGCCAGGACAGGATACGTTAAACACCACACATATGCAATTCAGCCTCTTGGAAAACCAAAAAATAGGCGTCGCAGTGGCGCAGTGGGTAACACGATCGCATCACAAGAAGGTCACTGGTTCAAGCCCTGGCTGGGTCAGTTGGGATTTCTGTGTGGAGTTTGTATGTTCTCCCCTTGTTGGTGTGGGTGTCCTCCGGGTGCTCTGCTTTCCCCCACAGTCCAAACACATGCGCTATAGGTGAATTGAATAAGCTAAATTGGCCGTAGTGTATGTGTGTGAATGCAGGAGTGTATGAGTGTTTCCCAGTGTTGTGGCAGAAAGGGGATACCTGCGTAAAACATATGCTGGTTAAGTTGGCGGTTCATTCCGCTGTGGCGACCCAAGATTAATAAAGGGACTAAGCCAAAAGAAAATGAATGAATGAATGAATGAATGAGCAATTTATTGTTATAAATAAATTACATTCAAAAATTAAATAAATAATTTAAAAATAAAACAAAACATGTTAATAATTGAATTAAAATAATAATACATTTAAATAATAAGCAATTAATTTATTGTTATAAATAAATAAGATAAAAATAAATAAACAATGTTCATTAATACATTAAAATTTAATAATACATTTAAATATTAAAAACAATTAATTCAATGTAAAATAAAAATAAACAAATAAAACTAGATGTTTATTAATAAATTAAAATAAAATAATAATACATTTAAATAATATAAACAATTACTTTAATTTTATAAATAAATGTAATGTAATTTATTTATTTATTTTTTATCCACACTTATATAGTGAAGCATTTGCTAAAGAAATGAGAATTTAGCCTAGTTTTAATAAAATAAAATGAAATAATTTTTGAATTGCTAAAGAAATTTGCATTTGGCCTAGTTCGACTGGTTGAGTATATACTGTATATTCACACTCTGTTGTGGTCATAAATATCGCATTTTAAATGCGACACACTTGGCAGCAAAGGAAACACAGGAAGAGTCATTCAGGGACACATTCAAGCAGATGCACGGCACAACAACATAACATAAACAAAAGTCTTTATTTATTTATATTTCTGCCGTCTAAAACTGAGAAGGATCATTTGTTTGCACTTTAAGTTCATCTGCGTAACTACAGACCGCATTGCTATTCAGGATGATAAGAAATTAACAGTGTAGCTCCATTGACATTCTCTCAGTTCTGCAGGCATAATTGAGAATATTGCAGTGCATAAAGCATGTTCTATTTAAGATTATCCACGGCTGACCTTATGAATATCATTTAACATGTATATTTTGGGTGCTCAGAGCATATTTTAAAAGTGTAGCGTGCAGTTCCAGCACATTTAGAGAAGGTAACTGTCTGGATAAAAATACGGCAGAGTCATTTTTATTCTCCAAAGTTTGCAAAGTTTGTTCTATTACTGCTAAAGACATTTAAAGATGAATTCATTAACATTATTTAATGTGTTAGGAATAATTTATAATCTCTGTTACACCATTTATTAGACTGGGTTAATGTTAATTTATAAATGTAGCATGTGTGTACATACACACACACACACACACACACACACACACACACACACACACACACACACACACATATATATATATATATATATATATATATATATATATATATATATATGTATATATATATATATATATATATATATATATATATATATATATATATATATGTATATATATATAATTTTTTTTATTATTTAATTATTTAATTTAATCATATATTATATTATATAAATAAAACCTCAGAATATTTGTTCTATAAAAACAATACTTGAATATTTCATGTATTAACTTTTCAAATATTTTTCAGTAGTTAAAAAGGCTTCACATTAATCAAAAGTGACAATAAAGACGTCACAAATGTCAATAAAGTAAATTAATAAAGATTCAAATTACCCTGTGCTTTTAGACTTTCTAAGAGTTGACTAACACTGAAACCTTAATACTTATTTATAATTATTGTAATGAGGTACAACAGAGGTGAAGGTCCAAATGTAGCTTATTAACTCAGGCAGGCAGGCAATGGTCAAAGCGGAAGCAAACAGTAGCATGAGGGTAATCCAAAAGCATAGTCATGGTCACAGGCAAAGAGGTCAATACAGGTGGCCAAACAACATAAACAAGAAACAAGGATCAAAACGGGGATCAAAAGCACGCCAAGACTAGACAAGGAAAATGTTTTGTTAAGTTTACAGAAAACAACACTCACCCTTGTGTGTGTAAAAAACAATTCGATGTTATAAATAAAATAAAATAAATAAAATAAAAATAAACAAATAACATAAAATATGTTCATTAATAAATTAAAATAAATTTATAATAAATTTAAATGATAAAAACAATTACTTTTTAATTAATATTAATACTTTTTAAATATTATTTAATGTAATTAATTAATTAATTAATTAATTTATTTATTTATTTATTTATTTATTTATTTATTTATTTAGTTAGTTAGTTAGTTAGTTAGTTAGTTAGTTAGTTAGTTAGTTATGTATTTATTTATTTATTTTTTATACACACTTATATAGTGAAGCATTTGCTAAAGAAATACAAATTTGTGCATCTCCTTACTTCCGGGTGCAATTATTCTGGGAAATTTTCTTACCCCTTGGTTTCGAGTGTGGTCCTGAAAAATCTTCATTCGAAGGGCTATCTACCCCTTCCCCTTAGCCCTACGCCTTCAAGCTAAAGAGAATTGGGACACCCCTACCCCTTCACGTGAACGTGCAAAACGAGGTGTAAGGGGAAAGGCTAAGGGATAGAATTAGGATTGGGCCTTTGTATGGGATATACATTAACACATTAAGTTAAGTGCAACATTATGTATAGTTCATGCCGCCTAAGTCAAGCTCCAAGCCGAACACACACACAATGACAAAGATGTTGTGTGTATAACGGCGCTTGGCAGATAAAAGCTCTGGGTTCTGCGAGCCTCTGG